>NC_140183.1:24394470-24690339 GCF_963971535.1 Notolepis coatsorum | reverse complement strand
AAAGAGTCTCACACACACACACACACAGAGTCACACACACAGAGTCTCACACACACAGTCAAATGCACATACACAGAGTCACACACACAGTCACATGCACACACACACACAGATTCACACACACACACACACACACAGATTAGCACACACACAGATGCACATGCACACACATATATGCACATACACACACACACAGATTCACATGCACACACGTACATATGCACACAGACACTTGTGTGCAGACTGTGCACACACACACACACACACACACACACACACACACACACAAACGGTGAGGGCATGCTCATTTTCCCAGTCCTCTTAGTGAGCTAACCTGCTCTCTTCATTAGTCTGCTGTGAGGACTTATCTCTGTGTAGTCGTTGTCCTTGCTGTAATTGCCCTCTCAGCATGTCAACCCCCCACCCACTAACACAGCCGCCACCACCACCAGCTCCACACACCCAGCCAGCTACCCACCCACTCGTCCACCCACCCACCCACCCACCCTGCCAGCCAGCCAGCCAGCTAGCCTGGTGTCAGCCCCCTCGTGACAGGCCTGGCGAGGCGCTGGTGTGGGGGGTCTCTCCTGAGACCTGCTGATCACCTCCGGAGGGCTGGAGGTACAGAGATGCTTGGCCTAGTTAGATCAGGAGGAACTCCCAACACCACCCTACTGTCTATAACACCACCCTACTGTCTGTCTACAACACCACCCTACTGTCTGTCTACAACACCACCCTACTGCCTACAACACCACGCTACTGTCTACAACACCACCCTACTGTCTACAACACCACCCTACTGTCTACAACACCACCCTGCTGTCTACAACACCACCCTACTGTCTACAACACCACCCTACTGTCTACAACACCACCCTACTGTCTACAACACCACCCTGCTGTCTACAACACCACCCTACTGTCTGTCTACAACACCACCCTACTGTCTGTCTACAACACCACCCTACTGTCTGTCTACAACACCACCCTACTGTCTGTCTACAACACCACCCTGCTGTCTATAACACCACCCTACTGTCTGTCTACAACACCACCCTGCTGTCTATAACACCACCCTACTGTCTGTCTACAACACCACCCTGCTGTCTATAACACCACCCTACTGTCTGTCTACAACACCACCCTACTGTCTACAACACCACCCTGCTGTCTACAACACCACCCTACTGTCTGTCTACAACACCACCCTGCTGTCTATAACACCACCCTACTGTCTGTCTACAACACCACCCTACTGTCTACAACACCACCCTACTGTCTACAACACCACCCTGCTGTCTATAACACCACCCTACTGTCTGTCTACAACACCACCCTACTGTCTACAACACCACCCTGCTGTCTACAACACCACCCTACTGCCTACAACACCACCCTACTGTCTACTCTACAACACCACCCTGCTGTCTACAACACCACCCTACTGTCTGTCTACAACACCACCCTACTGTCTACAACACCACCCTACTGTCTACAACACCACCCTACTGTCTGTCTACAACACCACCCTACTGTCTACAACACCACCCTACTGTCTAAAACACCACCATACTGTCTGTCTACAACACCACCCTACTGTCTAAAACACCACCATACTGTCTGTCTACAACACCACCCTACTGTCTAAAACACCACCCTACTGTCTACAACACCACTCGACTGTCTACAACACCACCCTACTGTCTACAACACCACTCTACTGTCTACAACACCACCCACTCTACTGTCTACAACACCACTCTACTGTCTACAACACCACTCTACTGTCTACAACACCACCCACTCTACTGTCTACAACACCACTCTACTGTCTACAACACCACGCTACTGTCTACAACACCACCCTACTGTCTACAACACCACGCTACTGTCTACAACACCACTCTACTGTCTACAACACCACTCTACTGTCTACAACACCACGCTACTGTCTACAACACCACCCTACTTAGTGTCTACAACACCACGCTACTGTCTACAACACCACTCTACTGTCTACAACACCACCCTGCTGCCTACAACACCACCTTACTGTCTACAACATCACTCTACTGTCTACAACACCACCCTACTGTCTACAACACCACTCTACTGTCTACAACACCACCCTACTGTCTACAACACCACCCTACTGTCTACAACACCACCCTACTGTCTGTCTACAACACCACTCTGTCTACAACACCACCCTACTGTCTACAACACCACACTACTGTCTGTCTACAACACCACTCTGTCTACAACACCACCCTACTGTCTACAACACCACCCTACTGTCTGTCTACAACACCACTCTGTCTACAACACCACCCTACTGTCTACAACACCACTCTACTGTCTACAACACCACCCTGCTGCCTACAACACCACCCTACTGTCTACAACACCACCCTACTGTCTACAACACCACTCTACTGTCTACAACACCACCCTACTGTCTACAACACCACCCTACTGTCTACAACACCACCCTACTGTCTACAACACCACTCTGTCTACAACACCACCCTACTGTCTACAACACCACCCTGCTGTCTACACCACTCTACTGTCTACAACACCACCCTACTGTCTACAACACCACTCTACTGTCTACAACACCACCCTACTGTCTACAACACCACCCTACTGTCTACAACACCACCCTACTGTCTACAACACCACTCTACTGTCTACAACACCACCCTACTGTCTACAACACCACCCTACTGTCTACAACACCACCCTACTGTCTACAACACCACCCTACTGTCTACAACACCACCCTACTGTCTACACCACTCTACTGCCTACAACACCACCCTACTGTCTACAACACCACCCTACTGTCTACAACACCACCCTACTGTCTACAACACCACCCTACTGTCTACAACACCACCCTACTGTCTACAACACCACTCTACTGTCTCCAACACCACCCTACTGTCTACAACACCACCCTACTGTCTACAACACCACCCTACTGTCTACAACACCACCCTACTGTTGAACACCACCCTACTGTCTACAACACCACCCTACTGTCTACAACACCACCCTACTGTCTACAACACCACTCTACTGTCTACAACACCACCCTACTGTCTACAACACCACCCTACTGTCTACAACACCACCCTACTGTCTACACCACTCTACTGTCTACAACACCACCCTACTGTCTACAACACCACCCTACTGTCTACAACACCACCCTACTGTCTACACCACTCTACTGTCTACAACACCACCCTACTGTCTACAACACCACCCTACTGTCTACACCACTCTACTGTCTACAACACCACCCTACTGCCTACAACACCACCCTACTGTCTACAACACCACCCTACTGTCTACACCACTCTACTGTCTACAACACCACCCTACTGTCTACAATACCACCCTACTGTCTGTCTACAACACCACCCTGCTATCTACAACACCACCCTACTGTCTACAACACCACCCTACTGCCTACACCACCCTACTGTCTACAACACCACCCTACTGTCTACAACACCACCCTACTGCCTACAACACCACCCTACACCACCACCCTACTGTCTACAACACAACCCTACTGTCTACAACACCACCCTACTGCCTACACCACCCTACTGTCTACAACACCACCCTACTGTCTACAACACCACCCTACTGCCTACAACACCACCCGACACCACCACCCTACTGTCTACAACACCACCCTACTGCCTACAACACCACCCTACAACACCACCCTACTGTCTACAACACAACCCTACTGTCTACAACACCACCCTGCTGCCTACAACACAACCCTACTGTCTACAACACCACCCTGCTGCCTACAACACCACCCTACTGTCTACAACACCACCCTAATGTCTACAATACCACCCTACTGTCTACAACACCACCCTACTGTCTACAACACCACCCTAATGTCTACAACACCACCCTACTGCCTACAACACCACCCTGCTGCCTACAACACCACCCTACTGCCTACAACACCACCCTGCTGCCTACAACACCACCCTACTGTCTACAACACCACCCTACTGTCTACAACACCACCCTGCTGTCTACAACACCACCCTACTGCCTACAACACCACCCTACTGCCTACAACACCACTCTACTGCCTACAACACCACCCTACTGTCTACAACACCACCCTACTGTCTACAAGACCACTCTACTGCCTACAACACCACCCTACTGTCTACAACACCACCCTACTGTCTACAACACCACCCTAATGTCTACAACACCACCCTACTGTCTACAACACCACTCTACTGTCTACAACACCACCCTAACCCTGCTGAATAAAACACAAACCTGCCTTCTATTTTAATGTAAACAGTACCTGCCTACTACATTAATATACACAGTACCTGCCTACAGTACTATATTAATATACACAGTACCTGCCTACTACATTAATATACACAGTACCTGCCTACTACATTAATATACACAGTACCTGCCTACTACATTAATATACACAGTACCTGCCTACTACATTAATATACACAGTACCTGCCTACTATATTAATATATACAGTACTACCTACTATATTAATGTACACAATACCTAGTACCTACTATATTAATATACACAGTACCTGCCTACTATATTACCAGAGAGAATGACAGATATTCCTTCAGCGAGTTTTACTTTAAAATGTGTGTAACGTGTGTCTACACTACAGTATATTTAAGTATACCATTTATCTTTTCAGGTGTACTGTATACGACCAGGCATTCAATAAATCAGCCTTTGTGTGAAACATTCTGCCAGTAAATGTATGGATAATTATTCTGTTTGTCATCAACATATGAAATCAAACTTTTCATCACATAACAAAGTGGAAAATTATAATCTGTATTAATAAGTCTTATCCGGTTGTCTGTGTGACACAAACGTTACATCATATATGATGTTATTTTATTTTGTCCCACTTTTTCTTGTTTTTCAAAATCACACATCATACCACATACATGTCACAGAACTCACAGATTTGAATGAATCCCTTTAACAATACAATTTGATTGAATTCCATCCACGCCAACAGATAGGTTAACCCACATTCACAACAGAAGGAAAAAAACAGGCTTTTTCAACTGCTGGTTTCTAACAAGTTGCATGGCGCCACCTACTGTCCGACATGCAGATGACAACTCATGGAGGCAGAAGTGAACTTGGAAGAGAAACAAATGAGCAGTTTAAGGCTTTATTCACTGTTATGTAGCATATAAAAGTAAACACTAATCAAAGCTGCTGGGGGGGGGGGCTCCTCGAGGTCGGCAGGCCAGGCTTTTGAAATGACCATAAAAGTGAACCCTAATGTGGAATTTAACCGTATCGGACATGGGACTATCAGATCAGCATACCAGTATAATTCTGACCTCCGTTTGTTTGTGCTGAATAAACAGAATAAATGAATAAACGGTTTCCTCTTCACAGAATGTGTTAACCCTCTCTCTCTCTCTCTCTCTCTCTCAATGCACTGGATGGGGTTTTCCGCGGGCTAATCGATGTGTCAGCGCTTTCACGGGCGGCTGCAGGGGCACAAGACCTGCGCCTCGGTCTGAGCTCTCACCCGGTGGCATGAGGGATACTTCAGTGGAGGAGAGGGAGGAAGGAGAGGGGGGAGAGGGAGAGGGAGGAGAGGGAGGAAGGAGAGGGAGGAGAGGGAGGAGAGGAGAGGGAGGAGAGGGAGGAAGGAGAGGGAGGAGAGGGAGGAAGGAGAGGGAGGAGAGGGAGGAAGGAGAGGGAGGAGAGGAATGAGAGGGAGGAGAGGAAGGAGGGAGGAGAGGAGAGGGAGAGGGAGGAGAGGAAGGAGAGGGAGAGGGATGAGAGGAAGGAGAGGAAGGAGGAAGAAGAGAAAGGAGGAAGGAGAGGAAAGAGAGGAAGGAGGAAGGAGAGGAAGGAGGAAGAAGAGGAAGGAGAGGAAGGGGGAAGGAGAGGAAGGAGAGGAAGGAGAGGAAGAACAGGAAGGAGAGGAAGGAGGAAAGAGAGGAAGGAGAGGAAAGAGAGGAAGGAGAGGAAGAACAGGAAGGAGAGGAAGGAGAGGAAAGAGGAAGGAGGGGAAGGAGAGGAAAGAGGAAGGAGGGGAATGAGAGGAAAGAGAGGAATGAGAGGAAAGAGAGGGAGGAGAGGAAGGAGAAGAAGGAGAGGAAGGAGAGGAAGGAGGAAGGAGGGGAAGGAGGAAGGAGAGGAAAGAGAGGGAGGAGAGGAAGGAGAGGAAGGAGAGGAAGGAGAAGAAGGAGAGGAAGGAGGAAGGAGAGGAAGGAGGGGAATGAGGAAGGATAGGAGAGGAAGGAGGGGAAGGATAGGAAGGAGGAAGGAGAGGAAGGAGAGGAAGGATGGGAAGAGGAAGGAGAGGAAGAGGAAGGAGAGGAAGGAGAAGAAGGAGGAAGAACAAGGAGGAAGGAGAGGAAGGATAAGGAGAGGGAGGAGAGGAAGGAGAGGAAGGAGAGGGAGGAGGAAGGAAAGGAAGATGAAGGAGAAGAAGGAGGAAGAACAAGGAGGAAGGAGAGGAAGGAGAAGAAGGAGAGGGAGGAGAGGAAGGAGAGGAAGAGGAAGGAGAGGAAGGAGAGGAAAGAGGAAGGAGAGGAAGGAGAGGAAGAGGAAGGAGAAGAAGGAGAGGGAGGAGAGGAAGGAGAGGAAGGAGAAGAAGGAGAGGAAGAAGAGGGAGAAGAGGAAGGAGAAGAAGGAGAGGAAGGATAGGGAGGAGAGGAAGTCAAGTCAAGTCAAGTCAAGAGTTTTAATTGTCACGGCATACAAGTATACAATGAAATGCGGGTGGTCTTGCCCGCAACAATGTGCAATACAGTGGTACAACATATAATAGAATCCAATAAAAAAAAAAGAGAGGAAGGAGAGGAAGAAGAGGGAGGAGAGGAAGGAAGAAGGAGAGGAAGGAGAGGAAGGAAAAAGGAGAGGAAGGAGGAAGGAGAGGAAGAAGAGGAAGGAGAGGAAGGAGGAAGGAGAGGAAGGAAAGGAAGGAGAGGAAGGAGAGGAAGAAGAGGAAGGAGGAAGGAGAGGAAGGAGGAAGGAAAGGAAGGAGGAAGGAGAGGAAGAACAGGGAGGACATGAAGCGCGTGGCTGATGGTGGTCTTCTTCTTCTGCTTCTTCTTCAGGTCCTCCTCTCCTGAGGGGCCGGGCTTCTCAGAGACCACCAACACCCCCCCCTCCCTCCCTCCCTCCCTCCCGATGGTAAATGGACTGCAGTGCTTCACGACTCCTTCCTCACATGCGAGGTGCCAACCTGGTCATCAGGAGCCGTTAGGGGTTAAGTGTCTCGCTCAAGAACGGGCCGGCGGGAGGAGGAGCCGGAATCTAATCAGAAACCTTCCGATTACCAGACGACTGCCGCCCTCTCCCCCAAATCCACCTCCCTCACCCCTGCCAGGGGATCCAGAGCACAGTGGCGGCAGCTCTGGAGAGACGATGACATCTTAGTGGCAAAGCCACAGAGCTTTGTTCTAATCCGTTACTCCCAAGGTCCTGCCAACGCGCCCGGGCACAACACTGACACACAGCTACAACTACATGCTAAATGGACTGCAGTTCAATAGAGCTTGTATCCAAAGCGCTTTACAACTTATGCCTCACATTCACCCATTCACTCACACGCCAACGGCAGAGGCAACGGGACGAGCCCGGAATCGAACCGTCTGATTACCAGACGACCGCTCTATACCCTTCTTCTGAGCCACTGTCGCCCCGTACATGATGCGTGTAATGAATGTGTATTCTGCTGCACATTACACACACAAATAGTACCTACCTATACACATACAGGCACACACACACACATGCACACGCACGCATGACCACACACACACACACACATCTCATTGCACTTGTGCGTTCCTGGCTGCATCCATCCGCCAGCAGCGGCAGCAGCCAGCCCTGGGAGCTCTTCCGTGGGGTGTTTTACGCGTCTCCTGGGGCGTGGAGACAGTGAGATGTTGCTACGGTACACAGAGGAACCCTGTCAAGGACACCGGCGACATCACTCACCACACCATTATTTGCTCATATTTAAGGATGGGCGTCGGCGCGGCTACCTGGGGGGGGGGGGGGGGGGCGATAGATACGCGCGCTGGGGCCGAGCTCGCCCCCCCCGCTGCCGGGGAGGGAGCGCTGATTTCAGAGTCCGAGGGGTGTGCTGAGAGACAGAGAGCTTAGAGGAGATGGGCGGAGGAGGGGCGGGAACTGACGGAGGGCTTTACGTGTCAGGGCCGGTGATATCGGCGTTTTATGGAGGAATATTTTTCCCCCGTTGTCAGAGCGGGATAAGGGATGAGAGGATGGTCCCACTGTGGCTGCTCTGTTTATGGTTGACTAGCAATCAGCCACCCATTCAGGACCCACAACGCCTCATCCATCCACGTCAGCAATTAATCAATTAAACAGGCGGGGGGAGGGCGGGCGGGGCCGGGGCGGGCTAGGTGTGTTCCTACCATAGGCTGTTATGGTTGATATAATTTCATTGCTAATGCCGCCCATCCATCATGAGTTATTATCTGTTTTGCATAGACAATGGTCAATATCACTTCATAAATCTGGATGCTGGGGATGTGATGATACTCGGCCTGAGGGCTAATGAATGGCGCGCTGCAGCGCAGTGCTTCTCCAGCGCTGTCGTGTTGGGGACCCCCAATCTGAGGCCCCGTTTTTACAAGACTTATAAGACTCTGGGACATCCATCTGAGAAGATATTTGTTGGGATTCCCATTAGGAACGTCTGACCCCTGAACACAAAGTGTGTCTGACTCACAACCACCAAAACCTGCACGGACTATAACATATCATGCCAGTTAGGGTTCAGGCCCTCACCTGCATTGTTTACTTTTACATTATATTCAGATTTCTTTTTTATTGTTTTATTGATACAGACCCTTATCTGCACCCGTTTTATATTCGGGTCTAATTGTATTGCCTATATTCATGTCTTTGTACTATTGCCCTGCCCATACCTGTACCTCCCCTCCCCCCTCCCCCATGCTGCTATGATGCCTGCATTTCACCAAAGGGATCAATAAAGGAATATCTTATCTTATCTTGTTAGGTATGATTAGGTCCAGAATGCTATAGCTGTCTGTACTGTAGTAGGAGACAACAGTGGGGAGTGAAACCTATGATCAGTCACGCTAACGGAGCGTGAATACACGATGTTGCCGTGATTTACAGTCCCGAAAGGACCCAGAGGACGAGACAAGCTATCAGATAGCATGGTTTATACGGCTTCCTTTCATACCTTTACTTCAACTCCTAAGACACTGAGGTCACCCTCATTTACAGTGACGAGGAGCTTACAAAACAAAGACACAGTTCATCAAGAAATGCATACATATAGGCACAACAAATAAGAATAAACAATAAACAATCGGCTAAGACAAATCGACACACAGTGGTCGAAGATCGTACTTTAAAAAATGCAGCAAAAGAAGGAAGAACCTTCAGCTTCAGAGTCAGTTGGAGAACATTCCAGGTGTTCCATCAAAGCAAAAAGCAGTTTTCCCAGTTCAGAGCAAACTCCAGGAACCTTAACACTTTCCGTGCCGGAGCTCGGTGCCCCGGAATCTCCTTGAATGCCGCCACCCACTTCAATGTTAGCGTTAAAAACGCCTAATCTATGTTTTAAATTATGGCTATGTGTCTAATCTGCCCGTCGCTTATCAATGACTCGTTTGCAGTCAACATTGTCGAAACGGATTGTTTTTTTATCGGTTCATTTTCGTTTTATAGCATTTTGAAAAGCCCTCGTTTTCAAGGAAAATATAAAGATTCCGTGATAAAAGACATTTACTGGAATATTCTAGAATACACAAAAACTGTCATTTTTCAGCCTATTTATGAATAGTTTTCAAATAAACGCTAGATTATCGATTATGTGTACGTATGCACGCTATAGAGGCGATCTGAAAAATCTATTCTCTTATTTCCTCATCAGCGATTACAGCCAAGCAGCCACATCACACATAGGGCAAACGCTGAAATCTCTGTGAAAGCAGGTCTGATTATCCTAAGACTGGTAAAATAGATTCCTTACCTGAGATCAGATGTTATCCAAAAAGATTATTCCAATTCCTGATCGCCATTCCAAATATAGATCACGCTTATTGATTGATTATTGGCTGCTGTAAATATATATTCCAGGCTGATTTCCGTCTCGCGATCAGATCCCTCTTGATCAGACGTCTCGCCAGCACAATGGAGCCAGTTGGCTCCACCTCTACAGATCTACAGATCCCAGGTCAGTCTAATGGACTGACCTGAGGCTGCAGTTACACAGGGATAGACGATAGGGGGCGCTTTTTTCCCACCCGAGCTCCTGGGGGAGCTGCTGTACCAACGGGAGACTCGGTTGATGAAATATGAATTCAGATTGCTAATAAAAAAATAAAACTATAATCATCGGCACTCAATGGGGGGGCTAATAAAACGACATATGACGTCGCTGGCACTCAAAGTGTTAAGAACCAGCCAGTCATTTGAATGTGTAGAATAGGTTCCAATACCGGACTTTCACTAAGACAGACTATTATGAAGGACTGTGCGTGTGTGTGTGTGTGTGTGTGTGTGTGTGTGTGTGTGTGTGTGTGTGTGTGTGTGTGTGTGTGTGTGTGTGTGTGTGTGTGTGTGTGTGTGTGTGTGTGTGTGTGTGTGTGTGTGTGTTGAATAAAGGCAGCAGCACTACCCCTTGGCGTGGTGCACCAGTTGAAATTGCTGCGCTCAAAGTTCAAATGATTTCCGACTTTCCAAAGTGCTACCAATGAGAATTCGGCTGTTTGTGATGTCAGCTCAATGAACTTCCAAACTAGAGTGGATCAAGTAAAGAGATGGTAGAAAAAGTTATCCTTTCTTTGTTTTGTAGTTTAACCACCACATAAAAACTGACCACCATCTTTGTTTGAGTTTAACCACCACATAAAAACTGACTACCATCTTTGTTTTGTAGTTTAACCACCACATAAAAACTGACCACCATCTTTGTTTTGTAGTATAACCACCACATAAAAACTGACCACCATCTTTGTTTTGTAGTTTAACCACCACATAAAAACTGACTACCATCTTTGTTTTGTAGTTTAACCACCACATAAAAACTGACCACCATCTTTGTTTTGTAGTTTAACCACCACATAAAAACTGACCACCATCTTTGTTTTGGAGTTTAACCACCACACAAAAAAAATGACTACCATCTTTGTTTTGGAGTTTAACCACTATACAAACTGACAACTATCTTTGTTTTGGAGTTTAACCACCACCTACAAACTGACTACCATCTTTGTTTTGGTTGGAGTTTAACCACCACATAAAAACTGACCACCATCTTTGTTTTGTAGTTTAACCACCACATAAAAACTGACCACCATCTTTGTTTTGGAGTTTAACCACCACATAAAAACTGACTACCATCTTTGTTTTGGAGTTTAACCACCACATAAAAACTGACCACCATCTTTGTTTTGGAGTTTAACCACTATACAAACTGACCACTATCTTTGTTTTGGAGTTTAACCACCACCTACAAACTGACTACCATCTTTGTTTTGGTTGGAGTTTACCACCACATAAAAACTGACCACCATCTTTGTTTTGGAGTTTAACCACCACATAAAAACTGACCACCATCTTTGTTTTGGAGTTTAACCACCACATAAAAACTGACCACCGTGACCATCTATGTTTTAGAGTTTAACCACCACATAAAAACTGACTACCATCTTTGTTTTGGAGTTTAACCACCACATAAAAACTGACTACCATCTTTGTTTTGGAGTTTATCCACTACATAAAACTGACCACTATCTTAGCAGGGTATGTTTTTGGTTTTGCTTTTACAAAGAGGCACAAAGCCTCTTTGGTGAACAACATTGCATGTTCATGGTGGTCTTTCATCACTGTCTAACCTAATAAGTATTACATGGCAAATAGTACTGCATGATAGCCTCCCTGCTAGCTTGTGCGCCTCCACGATGACAACTACATATCATAGCTGCGCCCTACCTCATGCTGAGCAAAGAGCAGAATTCTGATCACGTGTGAAAATGTGGATTTATAGGTTCTAGGATTGGATGTATTTGTTACAGGCAGCCCCAGGGTAAAGGCTGATGGTAATCAGGCAAGACAAACGTTTTGATGATGACAACTTGTTATTCATTGGTGAGTTGTAGCTAATGAGCTAACTGGCGTGTTAGTGGGCTATATGCTTTGAGAGAGAACCAGAGCTGAGGGTAAAAGAGAGAGAACTAGAGAGAGAGAGAGAGAGAGAGAGAGAGAGAGAGAGAGAGAGAGAGAGAGAGAGAGAGAGAGAGCAAGGACAAGGGCTGAGGGTAAGAAAGAGAGAGAACAAGGGCTGAGGGTAAGAGAGAGAGAGAGAGAGAGAGAGAGAGAGAGAGAGAGAGAGAGAGAGAGAGAGAGAGAGAGAGAGAGAGAGAGAGAGAGAGAGAGAGAGAGAGAAAACAAGGGCTGAGGGTAAGAGAGCTGACAATCTGACATACAAATAAAAAAGGTCTACATTAAACATTAATGACAGCGGTCACCATTTCAAAAGGGAGTTTATTTACTTTGTGACACAATAGCCAAACAAATGCACGTGCGCACAGCCGCACACACGCACAATAAAATAATGTTACGGTATTCATATAGCCATAAAATGATTAGGGCCTATTACATAAAGATATTTAAAAAATAAATAACTGTATTTATAAATTAACAAGTATGAGTCCTCGTCTGCACCTTCCCAAGTCCAAGTCCGAGTCATCAGTGTGCTCAAGTCCAAGTCGAGTCACGGGTCCTGAACTCCAGGACTGGAGTACTACAACGCTGGCCGGTGAGTCTGCCAGTCTGCCAGTGAGAGAGAAAGTGTGACAGTGAGCTACAAGCGTCTCAGATGTCTCCAGTCTCCTGTCTCTAGTCTCCTGTTTCCAGGATGGTATCAAACATCTAGGCGGCTGGTTTCTCCATGAAAATCAGCTCTACCTACAGGAAGTCAAGGTGCCAGAGGAGATTAACAGCAGCGGGACAGCTTTTCATCAGATCGCGTGTCACTGTACGCGCGTGTGTGCGTGTGTGTGTCTAGGTAGGTAGGTGTGTGTGTGTGTGTGTGTGCGTGCGTGCGTGTGTGTGGGTGTAAAGTAAAATAGGAAGAGTAAAGACGGGTTGTATGTGTGTGTTTGTGTGTGTGTGTGTGTGTGTGTGTGTGTGTGTGTGTGTGTGTGTGTGTGTGTGTGTGTGTGTGTGTGTGTGTGTGTGTGTGTGTGTGTGTGTGTGTAAAGTAAAGACGGGTTGTATGTGTGTGTTTGTGTGTGTGTGTGTGTGTGTGTGTGTGTGTGTGTGTGTGTGTGTGTGTGTGTGTGTGTGTGTGTGTGTGTGTGTGTGTAAAGTAAAGACGGGTTGAATGTGTGTCTGTGTGTCTGTGTGTGGGGGGGGGGGGGGGGCAGCATTGTGGAACCCCTTTAAAAGCCCCCCATGAATATTAAAGGCCCTCCTCAGCCGGCAGCACTGCCACAAGTTTTCAAACCAGCGTAATGTGTCTGTTTGTAGCGAGTGCAGCTCAGCGCGGATATCAATTAAATCAAGCCCTGTCAGTCTGATAGCCTCTGAATGGAGAAACGGAACATTCCCCTCCACACATCAGCCCAGCGCCGTGTCAAACATTCATCTCTCCAACCATCATCCCTCCTTCCCTCCCTTCCACTCAGCCCACTCGCTGAACTCACCATCTCTCCCCATGTCCTCTTTTTTTCGTCACTCTTTCCACACTCTCTTATCAACTCCCTCCTTCTCTCGCTCTCTTTAGATCTTTATCAACCCTCACTAGCATCGCCCTCTTCCCTCCTTTACCTCTCTCTCTCTCTCTCTCTCTCTCTCTCTCTCTCTCTCTCTCTCTGAGAGCACAAATTACTCTCCCCTCCACCTTTATCTCCTACTAAATCTTCCCTCTCTTCCACTTTGCTGAGCCGGGATATTTTATACCTCCATCAAATATGCATCCCATTAATTAAGTTAAATTACTCCCGACTGCCAAATATCCCTGGCCCCGATGGGTGTCAACACAGAAATGCATGGCGGTGAACCCCCAATGACACGGCCTCACACTTAAATATGAGTTACGGCCGGCCCCCCGCCCCCACCCCCCCCCCCCCGTCCGTCCGTCCGTCCCCCGTCCGTCCGTCCCAACATCACGGCACACTTCAGGCTGGAATTAAGCGCCGTTCTCTCCTTTCCCCGCCTGGCTTTTAATAAGTGCACAATAGATGACACACGCACTTTTGACGACTGATATTTTAATTACACGCCTTTTTCTCTCCACCCTCCCTCTTCATCTTTTAATTGCTGTTGTTAATCACTCATTAACTTTGCTCTGCTCCTTCCTCCACCCCCCCACACCACCCTTCTCCCCCAGCGCTCCGCTCCTAAATCTACCTGGCGACACCATTAGCTCAATACACAATGAATCACAGGGGTTCGTTAGCAGAGCGCTGCTGCTGCTGCTGCTGCTGCTGCTGCTGCTGTGGCTTAGTGTCGAGTCGGTTTCCTATCCTTTCATGTGGCACCAAAGCAGGTTCTCGGTTAGATTCCGGGCAGCGTGTGTCAAAGAAGTGCCCTTGAGCAAGACACTTGACCCCCCTGACTGCTCCCCCATGAGCAGGTCGGCACCTCGCACGGTCGCCTCCGCCTTCGGGTCACGTGTGAATGTGTGAGTGAACGGGCGAATGTGAGGCGTACGCTGTGAAGCGTTTTTGTTATATAACTGCAGAGTGATACAGCAGAGTGACCAGAGTGATACAGCAGAGTGACCAGAGTGATACAGCAGAGTGACCAGAGTGATACAGCTGAGTGACCAGAGTGATACAGCAGAGTGACCAGAGTGATACAGACCAGAGTGATACAGACCAGAGTGATACAGACCAGAGTGATACAGACCAGAGTGATACAGCTGAGTGACCAGAGTGATACAGCTGAGTGACCAGAGTGATACAGCTGAGTGACCAGAGTGATACAGCAGAGTGACCAGAGTGATACAGACCAGAGTGATACAGACCAGAGTGATACAGACCAGAGTGATACAGCTGAGTGACCAGAGTGATACAGACCAGAGTGACCAGAGTGATACAGACCAGAGTGATACAGCTGAGTGACCAGAGTGATACAGCTGAGTGACCAGAGTGATACAGCAGAGTGACCAGAGTGATACAGACCAGAGTGATACAGACCAGAGTGATACAGCTGAGTGACCAGAGTGATACAGACCAGAGTGACCAGAGTGATACAGCTGAGTGACCAGAGTGATACAGCTGAGTGACCAGAGTGATACAGCTGAGTGACCAGAGTGATACAGACCAGAGTGATACAGCAGAGTGACCAGAGTGATACAGCTGAGTGACCAGAGTGATACAGCTGAGTGACCAGAGTGATACAGCTGAGTGACCAGAGTGATACAGACCAGAGTGATACAGCAGAGTGACCAGAGTGATACAGCTGAGTGACCAGAGTGATACAGCAGAGTGACCAGAGTGATACAGCTGAGTGACCAGAGTGATACAGCAGAGTGACCAGAGTGATACAGCTGAGTGACCGGAGTGATACAGACCAGAGTGACCAGAGTGATACAGCTGAGTGACCGGAGTGATACAGACCAGAGTGACCAGAGTGATACAGCTGAGTGACCAGAGTGATACAGACCAGAGTGACCAGAGTGATACAGCTGAGTGACCAGAGTGATACAGACCAGAGTGACCAGAGTGATACAGCTGAGTGACCAGAGTGATACAGACCAGAGTGACCAGAGTGATACAGCTGAGTGACCAGAGTGATACAGACCAGAGTGACCAGAGTGATACAGACCAGAGTGACCAGAGTGATACAGCTGAGTGACCGGAGTGATACAGCTGAGTGACCAGAGTGATACAGACCAGAGTGATACAGCTGAGTGACCAGAGTGATACAGACCAGAGTGATACAGACCAGAGTGATACAGACCAGAGTGATACAGCTGAGTGACCAGAGTGATACAGCTGAGTGACCGGAGTGATACAGCTGAGTGACCAGAGTGATACAGACCAGAGTGATACAGCTGAGTGACCAGAGTGATACAGCTGAGTGACCAGAGTGATACAGCTGAGTGACCAGAGTGATACAGCAGAGTGACCAGAGTGATACAGCTGAGTGACCAGAGTGATATAGCTGAGTGACCAGAGTGATACAGCTGAGTGACCAGAGTGATACAGCTGAGTGACCAGAGTGATATAGCTGAGTGACCAGAGTGATACAGACCAGAGTGATACAGACCAGAGTGATACAGACCAGAGTGATACAGACCAGAGTGATACAGCTGAGTGACCGGAGTGATACAGACCAGAGTGATACAGAGTGATACAGCTGAGTGACCGGAGTGATACAGACCAGAGTGATACAGCTGAGTGACCAGAGTGATACAGACCAGAGTGATACAGCTGAGTGACCGTAGTGATACAGACCAGAGTGATACAGACCAGAGTGATACAGCTGAGTGACCGTAGTGATACAGACCAGAGTGATACAGAGTGATACAGCTGAGTGACCGGAGTGATACAGACCAGAGTGATACAGCTGAGTGACCAGAGTGATACAGACCAGAGTGATACAGCTGAGTGACCGTAGTGATACAGACCAGAGTGATACAGACCAGAGTGATACAGCTGAGTGACCGTAGTGATACAGACCAGAGTGATACAGAGTGATACAGCTGAGTGACCGGAGTGATACAGACCAGAGTGATACAGCTGAGTGACCGGAGTGATACAGACCAGAGTGATACAGCTGAGTGACCGGAGTGATACAGACCAGAGTGATACAGAGTGATACAGCAGAGTGACCGGAGTGATACAGACCAGAGTGATACAGAGTGATACAGCAGAGTGACCGGAGTGATACAGACCAGAGTGATACAGCTGAGTGACCGGAGTGATACAGACCAGAGTGATACAGCTGAGTGACCGGAGTGATACAGACCAGAGTGATACAGCTGTACCAGAAGCCTGTGTTAGTGACACACAGCGCAGCCTCTGTCTCTGACCCATCAAGGGCCTCTAGAGTGGAGTAAGATAATAGCACACGTCTATCTGCTGTGTTAGCTCCTACAGGCTAAACTACTGATCCACCGTTTAGCAGCTGGGCCCTTTGTTTGTTTTTGTTTGTTTGATTAAAGGAGGGGGGGGGGGGGGCTGTGATTACCAAGCCCCCATTCTAGGACTACTAAAGAGCCTGAAAGGGTCCACTGTTCCTGTGTTGGAGACCTAATAGGACTGATAGGCACTCATCTCTCTCTCTCTCTCTCTGGGGGCTTTCACACTAGCCATTCGGGGTCGAATCAGAGCGCGATCGCACCAAAAAAGGGTGTGATCGTCCCTGATGAGAACGCTCCCCCGCGTCCCCGGGGACGCTGATTCGCTCCAAACCTGGACCGCTGGAATAGGTGGTCTCGGGTGCGAACCAGCATCCCCGACGACGGAGCGGGGGGCGTGGTGTACAAGCTTGTACCAAAACACGGAAGAGGCTTGCTATATCAACTTGCTGACACACACAACGTCATTACTGTAATGCTTTCATGCTTGCGTGAATTTTGGGAAGATAAAAACATACAGCAACAACTGGACAATACCAACAAAAAAACGATATTTATGGGCAATTTGGCGAGTTCAGACCTCAACCAAACAAGCATGTTGAGCCTCAGTGGATGAAAACATGAAGCCACGTTACAAGCACAAGACTTCCCTGGCTCGCATTAGGCCTGGCAATTTTTTTTGCCATTGTGTCTATACATTGGTTTCTTGTTCGAATGCATTTATTTCTATAGACCAGTGACATGCAATATAATTGACGCAAGCAATGGGCTAACGTTAGCTGCTAAGTTATCCCATAAATAGGCTAAGCTAACTAGCGTTAGCCGCTAACCCAGGAAACGCTCAAAGCAGACTCCACGACACAAGTTCCATTCGTGAGAAAAGGGGGTGGGTTATATTGACAAGGCTCGACAACAGAGGCTCAAAGGTAACTTCATATTTATTGGTTATTAGTTTCTTTATATCGGGCATCCAGTTTCCATCGCCGTGTGTTCAACTCTTCCTGTGCCGACGGTTCGAGAGTGACATCATCGCCTACGGCAGCTTACACGCTCAAAATGCAAACCGTAAACAAAAACCGGAGCGAACCAGACTGCAGTGTGTACAAAAACCAGGGGGGGAGAGGGAGGGGGGGGGGAGTTCGCACTGGAGTTCGCACTCAGGACGGAGCGAGGACGGAGCGGAGCACCCGTTCCTAATGAGAAAGCCCCCTCTCTCTCTCTCTCTGTGCGAATTGGGATCAATCACTCATAACAACTGCTACGATAACAACTGCTACGATAACAACTGGTATGATAACAACTGGTACAGGCTAATGGCCATTCACAAGGAAATGTCATAAAGTGAGGATGTAATGAGATGATAATTTCAATCTCAACAAAATAAACAGTATAGCTGAGGATGTTCTATTGATACGGTCTAGTATTGATCCTATCTCTCTCATCCTCTCTCTCTCTCATACTGTCTAGTATCGATTCTATCTCTCTCACCCTTTCTCTCTCATCTGTGTGTGTGTGTGCGTGTGCGTGTGCGTGTGCGTGTGTGTGTGTGCGCGTGTGAGCGTGCGTGCGTGCGTGGTGAGTGTGTTTCCTTTGCAAAAGAAAGCATTAATTTTACAAACATCAGCCCAAGGCTGGTGAACATATCCAATCCATTCTGCTGTTGTTTATCGTGTTACTGAGGGTTAGGGGCTGTAAAGCTGTCCCGGTCATAAAGAGAGATCGCGACGCAACAGAGTCAAAAAAGCGAGCGGCGAGCCTCTTCCTCGGCCGCACCGAGCCGCTCGTTATCATCAGAACAGCTCCGTCTCATACTTAACCTTTTCTTTCCAGCCTTTCTGCATTATTTTCCAAATGACCTTTAACGTTACTTATTTCATTTCCGATAATGGCGCACTAAATTCAGTTAAGCACATCGAAGCTAAATGTGTTTATTTTGGAGCGGCGAGGGGGAGGGGGGGGGGGGGGGGGGGGTAAGGGGGGGTTGGACCGGGCCACGGACTGACAGGGACGCACAGGACGCATCGGGAGCTCTCCTCACAGAGTCTGACACGGCTACGTCTCACTGCTGCATCTCACTGCTACGTCTCACTGCTACGTCTCACTGCTACGTCTCACTGCTACGTCTCACGGCTACGTCTCACGTCTCACTGCTACGTCTCACTGCTGCGTCTCACTGCTACGTCTCACTGCTGCGTCTCACGTCTCACTGCTACGTCTCACTGCTACGTCTCACGGCTACGTCTCACGTCTCACTGCTACGTCTCACTGCTGCGTCTCACTGCTACGTCTCACTGCTGCGTCTCACGTCTCACTGCTACGTCTCACGGCTACGTCTCACGGCTACGTCTCACGTCTCACTGCTACGTCTCACTGCTGCGTCTCACTGCTACGTCTCACTGCTGCGTCTCACGTCTCACTGCTGCGTCTCACTGCTGCGTCTCACTGCTACGTCTCACGTCTCACTGCTACGTCTCACTGCTACGTCTCACGTCTCACTGCTACGTCTCACGTCTCACTGCTGCGTCTCACGTCTCACTGCTGCGTCTCACGTCTCACTGCTGCGTCTCACGTCTCACTGCTGCGTCTCACTGCTACGTCTCACGTCTCACTGCTACGTCTCACTGCTGCGTCTCACTGCTACGTCTCACTGCTGCGTCTCACTGCTACGTCTCACTGCTGCGTCTCACGTCTCACTGCTACGTCTCACTGCTGCGTCTCACTGCTACGTCTCACGTCTCACTGCTGCGTCTCACTGCTGCGTCTCACGTCTCACTGCTACGTCTCACTGCTGCGTCTCACGTCTCACTGCTACGTCTCACGTCTCACTGCTGCGTCTCACGTCTCACTGCTACGTCTCACTGCTGCGTCTCACGTCTCACTGCTACGTCTCACTGCTGCGTCTCACTGCTACATCTCACGTCTCACTGCTACGTCTCACTGCTACGTCTCACGTCTCACTGCTACGTCTCACTGATGGGAGTAAAAGCCACGGATGATTTAAAGGAGAGAGGGGGAGAAAATAATATGTCAGACACACGATCACGAGGGACAAAAGAAGGACAGACTTGGATAGAACGCGACGTTTCTCTCCGTCTCCCATTCCTTCTAAATGCAGCGTTGCCTAATTCAATGCATCTTAATAAAAAGAAAATGAGAGAAGAAAAAAATAAAAAAGTTGAGGAGGTTGTTAAAAATGTTAATGAAATATGCAAACACAAAAGGCTCATGGTAACCGACTTGTCGGGGAGTAAATATTCAATGTTTACATCTGTTGTCTGATTCTAACGAATTCAGAATTCCCCCGTCGACACATGGCGCGCGTTTACGGGCCTCGCGCGGGCTAAATCACTCGCGACATCACAGGCTTTCAAAAGGTCTAACTGTAATATAAATACATAAGCGCCCCCCCTATAGCTGTTGCGTGGCTGACACAGAAAGGGGGGGGGGGGGGGTTGTTGGGGGGGTGCAGTGTGTTTCACGCCCTCGCTGTGAGAGTGTGGAGGGGGGGGGGGGGGTCTTAGCGAAGTAGCTAATGCACGTGATGATTAAGTGTAACTCAAACACGGAGTGTGTTGTTCAGCGGGGCTGACAGGCCGTAATTTGGGTGCATTATATCCGCTGGTTTTAATTGCACGCCGCGCGACGTCCCTCTGACACGCTATGAAGCCATGATGTGCAATTATTTGGAGGGCGGCGGAAGATCAGGGGAGTGACATCATAATCATCCTCATAGGGATCCCTCTCTTCATCTGCAGCCATTCATGTTTAAATGGAGGGGGGGGGGGGGGGGGCACATAAAAATAGTTGTGGAGGAGCTGTAACCAGATTGTGTTGGAGGATTACAGAGGATTCCGTCAGGGAGGAGAGGGGTGCTGGGAGGAGGACAATGGGGAGGCTGAGTTAAGTGACGTCTTTCTCTGGATAAGCAGGAAGCTAAGATGCTGCTCCGCTGTCAAGAGCCCAGGGGCCGTGCTCCGCCCGTACGGGGCCCCGGGCATTAGAGGCACATTACAGAGGATGAGCCACGCGAGGGGCGGAGCCGACGGGCTATTCCGGGAGCGGCCCGGACGTCCGCGCAAGACACGGGAGGGACACAAAGGCCTGACATGAGCCAGCCCTATCCTGTTAACAGCCACATCACACACACACAATGCCCGACGTGAAATAATGACTATATATATACTCACTCTCTGACGCTAAGTCGAGACAAGTGAGAGGAGGGGGGGAGGAGGGGACACAATGGCGATTTCACAGAAGACAAGACTTTGCTAACTGCAAACTTTGAGCTTAGAGAGCGACGGTTTTTAAAAAGGTGTCCAGTGGAGATCACTAGTCGATTACGTTGTCACTATATGGCACACAGTAGGAGAAAAGTAAAGTGGTTCCCAAAATATTGTCCATCTTGTGTTCTTCTGACACGAGGATGCACACGCACGCCACCGCCACGGGGAGGGGGGGGGGGGGGGCGTATAACATGTAGTGCACTCGAGGCGTGTAAACCTGCCCTTGTGCTTCAAATAGTTCTGTCTACGTGATTTCCCTCATAATCTAACAAACTGTCAAGTGAAGGAGGTCACCGAACTGAAAGTGAAACTAAACACGGACAGGGACGTAAACATTGAGAGCAATAAGTTATATGAGGTAGGAGATGTATTCAGCTTGTAGACTATAGAACAATAAGTGATATGAGGTAGGAGATGTATTCAGCTTGTAGACTATAGAACAATAAGTTATATGAGGTAGGAGATGTATTCAGCTTGTAGACTATAGAACAATAAGTTATATGAGATAAGAGATCTATTCAGCTTGTAGACTATATAACAATAAGTTATATGAGATAAGAGATGTATTCAGCTTGTAGACTATAGAACAATAAGTTATATGAGATAAGAGATGTATTCAGCTTGTAGACTATAGAACAATAAGTTATATGAGGTAGGAGATGTATTCAGCTTGTAGACTATAGAACAATAAGTTATATGAGGTAGGAGATGTATTCAGCTTGTAGACTATAGAACAATAAGTTATATGAGATAAGAGATGTATTCAGCTTGTAGACTATAGAACAATAAGTTATATGAGGTAGGAGATGTATTCAGCTTGTAGACTAAGGAACAATAAGTTATATGAGATAAGAGATGTATTCAGCTTGTAGACTATAGAACAATAAGTGATATGAGGTAGGAGATGTATTCAGCTTGTAGACTATAGAACAATAAGTTATATGAGATAAGAGATGAATTCAGCTTGTAGACTATAGAACAATAAGTTATATGAGATAAGATATCTATTCAGCTTGTAGACTATAGAACAACAACAGGTTATATGAGGTAGGAGATTTATTCAGCTAGTAGACTATATATCAACTCTACTGGAGACCTTTAAGTTTTGCCCAAATTCCTGAAGTGACACTAGGTCTGCCGTCTTATGAGCCATAATCATAAAGCCTGGTGCACCAGAGCACCATCCGGGTGCCTTGACACCACGAAGGCCTGGACTGAGATATTAAACCAATGCCTCACAGCATTTAGACTCCTGATGCATAATTGAACACCTACAAACAGCGCTGGCTGTCCGTGGCATCTTCTGGGACGAGGAGGAGGGGAGCGCTGGGGTTACGGGGGGGGAGGAACTGCTGAATCCAGGGCCTTTCTGGGAGATGATGGAGGGGAGGAAGAGGAGCCTCATTAAGTGGCGCAGCCCCACTGTGGACAAAACACGCCGGGGAAAAAGACAACAAACTGCCCGTCCCACAAGCTGCAAGGCTGCTTTTCCTTTACCAATTAAATATGAGAAATCTTATCGCGTACGCTAGCTGGCAATTTGTGTTTTTCTGCTGTTTTTGCAGTTTAGGGTAGTTTTTTATTTTTTATTTTTTTTACAGACAAATTAGGGCAGATCAATCCGTTTCATATTCGCGAGATGTCAGAGCTGCGAGATTAAATAGACAAGTCAACAGGGTTTTTTTTTCTTTCCAATGATGAATTTGTGTGTGAAAAGAAATGTTTTGAAAAAGGAACAACAATGAATTGCTAACTAAATAATAGCTCCATTTCAGCCAGTCCACAATGACTCACACTGAGATCAGGGAGACTCACTCACAGACAAAACAGACAGACAAGATAGTCCCTTATTGATCCCCTTGGGGAAATATAAATTATAAATCAATGTATGTACAGACAGACAGACAGACAGACAGACAGACACAGACAGACAGACAGACAGACAGACAGACAGACAGACAGACAGACGGACAGATAGACAGACAGACAGACAGACAGACAGACAGACAGACAGACAGACAGACAGACAGACTCAGACAGACAGACAGACAGACAGACAGACAGACAGACAGACAGACAGACAGACTCAGACAGACAGATAAACAGACAGACAGACGTACAGACAGACAGACAGACAGACAGACAGACAGACAGACAGACAGACAGACAGACAGACAGACAGACAGACAGACAGACGTACAGACAGACAGACAGACAGACAGACAGACAGACAGACAGACAGACAGACAGACAGACAGACAGACAGACAGACTCAGACAGACAGATAAACAGACAGACAGACGTACAGACAGACAGACAGACAGACAGACAGACAGACAGACAGACTCAGACAGACAGATAAACAGACAGACAGACGTACAGACAGACAGACAGACAGACAGACAGACAGACAGGCAGACAAACAGACAGACAGACAGACAGACAGACAGACAGACAGACAGACAGACAGACAGACAGACAGCAAGACAGACAGACAGACAGACAGACAGACAGACAGACAGACATACAGACAGACGTACAGACAGACAGACAGACAGACAGACAGACAGACAGACAGACAGACAGACAGACAGACAGACAGACAGACAGATAAACAGATAGACAGACAGAGAACGAGAGAGACAGACTACAGAGTGGGTGGTGGTGATGGGCGTCGGGCCACAGAGCAGCTCTCTCAGGTGTGATTGGCGTCGGGGGTCAAAGGGGTTCCAATCTGTCCTGGCCTTGATTTGCATTTGTTAATTAAATGCCACAACAATATGATCTCTAAGTATCAACAACTTCCCCCGACCCCCGACCCCGGGCGGAGGCAGAGGCGGCGGCGTGCCGGTGAAGTGAGGTGGACAGCGGAGAGACGCGGCACGTCCGCTCGGGGGGCCGTCTCCATCGTTAGCACAGAGTGTCAGAGCCAGGTAATCTCCCAGCCCGCGAGTTCAGTGAGCAGAGCAGCGATCGATGGTGGGAAGAGACACACACACACACACACACACACACACGCGTGTTTAGATTGGATTAAAAGAAGAAGAAACGCTGCTCCTCGACATGTGAACAACAGTGCGGCCGACCTGGAGCTCTGATTAGAATGGGAACCAGTAGACGGAACAAACGTCTGCTCTGCACCGAGTGCTCCGGCCGCTTCACCTTCATCCACGCCATGATTGCAAACAAATTGCGGAATTACACTTTTTTTTTGTGCCAAAACGTGGCCCCGAGCAAACTGATGTTTTCACCTTAATTGGGATGATGAACGGCAATACCGGGAAAGCGACCCCACCCCCCTCCCCTCCGTTAGACGAAGCGGGGGTTATTTTGTTAAGCAAAACGTGGTGCGGTGGTTGGAGGAGGCTCTGAAGAACACTGGAATCGCCCCCGCTTTCTAGGTTATATCTCACAACTAAAACTAAAAGGGAACCACATTATACCTGAAGCATTACCACCCATTACCACCTGCTTTTACATTCACATTAAAACAAACCCATGTATGTATATCACCTTATCTGGAAAGTGTGTGTGTGTGTGTGCGTGTGTATGTGTGTGTGTGTGTGTGTGTGTGCGTGTGTGCGTGTGTGTGTGTGTGTGCATGTGTGCGTGTGTGTGTGTGCGTGCGTGCATGTATGTGGCCGTGGCCTTAATGAGGGTTTTTCTGGTGTGTTCTTTGTTTGCTACTCTTTAGTCAGAGGGGGAGATGGCCGGGTGATCAGTCAGGACTGAACACACACACAGGGGCCCATTTGTCACCAATGGCTCGGCACTGGCAGCATAGAGCTCCTCCATTCACATGATTTGTGAAACTAGGGCTTGTATTTAGTAGCCCCATTTAAAGGCATATCGGAGAACTGCTCTGTTTGTGCGTGCGTGTGGGTGTGTGCGTGTGTGCGTGTGCGTGTGTGTGTGTGCAGGGGTGGGTGGGGGGCGGGAGTGGGCGTTCCTGTACTTCTGTCCTTGTGAGGACCAAATGTCCCTACAAGAATAGACAGGTGAAATAAAAATTGTTAAAGTGAGGACATTTTGGCCAGTCCTGCCTTTAAAATAGACCATTGTAGGATTTATGGTCAGGGTTATAATAATGGTGATGTTAAGGTTAGGATAAGAATAAGGATAAAGGTAAGGGTAAATGTGGTCATGTGATGTCTACGTGGTCATGTGATGTCTACCGTGGTCATGTGATGTCTACCGTGGTCATGTGATGTCTACCGTGGTCATGTGATGTCTACCGTGGTCATGTGATGTTTACCGTGGTCATGTGATGTCTACCGTGGTCATGTGATGTCTACCGTGGTCATGTGATGTCTACCGTGGTCATGTGATGTCTACCGTGGTCATGTGATGTCTACCGTGGCCATGTGATGTCTACCGTGGTCATGTGATGTCTACCGTGGCCATGTGATGTCTACCGTAGTCCAACGGGGAAATTCGTCCTCTGCATTTGACCCATCCTAGCTATTTAGGAGCAGTGAGGCAGCCACAGACAGTACGGCACCCAGGGACCAGCTCCAGTTGTAATGCCAGTACCCTGGTCAAGGGCAGTGGCAGGATCTGTACCTAACATGTCTTTGTATGGTGTGGGAGGACACCTGAGCACCCGGAGGAAACCCACACAAACGTGGGGAGATCATGCAAACTCCACACAGAAAAGCCCCCTGCCAGGGTTTGAACCACTGTGCCACCTTACATATAAACACAGTTTAGATTAGTTACCATCGTATAATTCCTGCTCCGTATCTATTTAATACATTGTCATTGTTCGTCCATTCACAGTTTATAATTGCCCATTTGGTCAGAGAATTATGGTAATCACTGTCTGGTTCGGCGTGTGTCATGTGACCGCAGTGGTAGAAAGAGAGTTGGTCGTCATCACTCTGGCTAATCTGAGCTGGAACTTGCTATAATTTTCACCTAAAAAGTGTTTGTATTCTCCCCACCTACACACAGCAGTTGGATGAAGGGGATCCTACAGGCTCTAAAACGGGAAAGAAACAAGGATCTTTTTTTTTTGTGATCCACTTTTTCTCCCATTTTTCTATATTTTTCTCCCATCCCAATTTCGTATCATCCAATTCAACCCTCCCCTGTCACGAACGCTGTTTCTTGCCTCCCACAAGCCGGCTGCAATGTGGACTAAGTCATACATAGCACAAGTCCCCTCCGGTACTTGAGGTAACAGCAGTCGCATCTTTTCACCTGCGCAGCTCGACCTCTCAGTGTCGAGGAGTAACGCGTGGGAGGCTCACGCTGCCCCCGACACTTCCTGATTCTACTGCGCAGGCGCACCAACCGACTTGTAGGAGTCGCTTGTTCACAACGTTCGATCCCCACCCTTCAGTTTTTCCCTCCCCGTAATACGGCCAATGTGTATTACTGCGGACGACCAGCCAAACTGAAAAACAATGTGGAGAGCTGGATTCGAACACGCGAATCCTAGCGTCTCCACACTGGTGGCGAGTGCCTTAGACCACTACACCACCTAGCCGCCCAGAAACAAGGATCTTTAGCCAAATTTGAGAACACTTGAAGACCCTTTATCACCGAGAGCATCTTTGCTTATAGCTGATAATTAATGATGTGCAGGATACTAATGTCGCTAGGGCTGACTGGCTCCACAGGGGACAAGCCGTATCACAAAGATCTTGTATGGTTTTGTACCTAGTGTGCAAAACGTAGCTGGTCTATGTATCACCTGGTATCATCAGACCCGTGGTATTCTTCCTAATGTAATTAATGACTGAAGCGTGCTTTATTTTTTTTCATGTTACTGAAATTATGTTGGGGTTTGAGGTAAATTAATCTGTGGTGAAGTGATTGTTATTGCAGGCGCACGTGGGTGTAGCTGTAGCTGGGTGTTGTTGTGCAGGTGGGTGTAGCTAATGTTATCCAAAGCCTTTGATACGGTTGACCATGCCATTTTATCGAAGTGTCTACATAAAAATGGTTTATCTAGACAGGCTGTAGAGTGGTTTTCAAATGACCTGACAGGTAGATCACAGTGTGTACAGTCTGCTGGTTTATCATCATCTTTCCTCCCTGTACTTAAGGGTGTACCACAAGGTTCCGTACTGGGACCTCTACTGTTCTCCATATATGTAAATGATCTTTGTATCAACCTGTCTAATGCTGCTTACCATTTCTATGCAGATGACACGGTCATTTATTGCTCATCTTCCAGTGTTGTGCAAACGATGGAGTTCTTGCAATCTGCCTTTGACATTGTTCAGTCACATCTTACCCAGCTTAAGCTAGTGTTAAATGATGGCAAATCAAAGTTTATGCTCTTCTCAAATGGAAAGAGACTCCCAGCTGATCTTCCCACACGTGTTACTGCTGGAGGGACTGACATCGAAAGGGTTGCTTCCTACAAATATCTAGGCATTACAGTGGGCGAGAACCTTACTGTACGTTTAAATCTCATTACAGAGGACAAGAACCTTACTGTACGTTTAAATCTCATTACAGTGGACGAGAACCTTACGTTTAAATCTCACATAGACAAAGTTGTGTCAAAGCTGAAGCTTAAACTCTGCTTCTTTTTTAGAAACAGGTCCTGTTTTTCACTTAAAGTGAAAAGTCACCTGATCTCGACCACCTTCTTACCACTACTCGATTATGGTGACTTACATGTATGCCAGGGTTTCCGTTACAAAATATTGGTGCCGGTCTCAGTGTCCTGCAAGATTTCAATCTCCCGGACAAATGGGAGAAATTCCGGTCAGAGTTTATTGAGCTTAAAAACAATTGATAGGCAGGCTATATAAAGAATGACATCCTCAAGGCATGTAGATTTATAATATTTTAACTTAAAACTAGGCTACTTTTGCGTATACAGTCATTATATTCCAAATAAAATAAGTCCCTCGTGACTCCGTGCTGCTGCTGACTTGAAATCAAATAGGTGTATGTGGGCAGTCGGCCCGACATTAAACAGCAGTCTGTTATAATCACATTTTTATGAGCTAACGAATTCCGTTATATTGGACATTTGTATTAATTATATCAAGCGAAGAACTGAGAAATTTGGCAGAGAGAGACAGCAACATTATCGTGGGGTTCACTGGAATCTAAACGTTGCGTGATGACTATCTCCGCCTCCCAACGCAGCGATAAACTAATCCCAATAGTATGCAACTGCAGAGCCGCAGAGCCAGCGGCGCTATCAGGTCCGGTCTGGGGACCGCTCAGCAGTGCCACCCACCCAATGGCTGAATTGCCAATGGCTAAATTGGAGTATTGCACTGTGCGGGCACAACTGTGAGCTCTGCAGCTCTGCAGTTGCATGCTTCTCGCTAATCCAGCATCAAGCTCCCGCTGCCTAACCCAAATTAATTTCGACATCGCTTCACCAATAGTCGTTATCAGAACACTACACACATATCATAATGTTCACAGCAAACTGTAGTTGATCACCAGGTATGTTTTATTAATGTAGGTTGAATAATTCATATAAGAAAAACGATAGGGAAATCTCTCTTACCTTTCTCCACTGGTTAAAAATGCCAGGAACTGAAATTGAAACTTGCTGTGCGCCGCGCGTGATATGATATAGGAACACACATCGTTGTCATTATTAGACCTGCTTGGTGAAGCAACAATGAAACAAATGTAACTATTTTAATACAATTCAAATTGTGCTTAGAGCGGGAATTATTTTCACAGGACATTATGACCGGAGATATTTAAATATGTCGGACTTCAACAGATTTCCCCGGTAAAAAAACGGTAATTACCGGACAACGGAAACCCTGATGCATGCACCTGATCAGTACCTTAGAAAGCTGGATACTGTGTACCATTCTGCCTTACGCTTTGTCACGGGATGTGGAAATCGAGTGCACCATTGCACCCTATATGCCATTGCAAGTTACCCATCTCTTCAAATACGACGATTTTCTCGATGGCTCTCTCTTGTGCACAAAGCTCTGCTTAAACTACCGGTAGTTCCCTCGTACCTAAGTGTGCTTCTGTGCACGAAGCAATATAAGTATGCCCTTCATTCTCAAGCTGTTCTAACACTGGAAGTTCCCCATATGAGAACTGAATTGGGAAAAAGGGCTTTTAAATATGCTGCTCCTTCATCCTGGAACAAGATACAGGACGACCTAAAATGACCAGGTCTGGTCACCCTCGGAGAATTCAAAGCCATTTTAAAATCCTACGAACTCAGTTCCCTCGGACAGTGCAACTGTGTTTGATCATTTGCCTGTTTGATAACTTGCCTGAAATTGGAGCTTGCTGTGAATGTTTTATCTGTATTTTATTTGTGATGTTCTTTTTTATGTTGAAACTTTCTGCTGCCTTGCTCGGCCAGATCACTCTTGAAAAAGATATTTTAATCTCAATGATGCTTATCTGGTCAAATAAAGGATTTGATTGATTGATTTATTGATTAAATGTTGCTGTTCCTCGTCATCAGAGCTCGGTTTGAGTAGAAGCTGTATTGGAGGTAGAACTGTAGTTATTTATTATGAGTAAATGTGTCTTTCATAACAGCCAGTGGCTCTCTAACCACTGACCTCACTGTACAACATGTGTACTTGTTTCTTTAGGAGCGGTAAACCGCCAAACCGCGGGGATACATTGTACATAGCTTTTTCACCACAGTGAGAAAGAAATCCATACCGTTTCAGCACTGGCGTGTGTGTGTGTGTATGTGTAGTATGTGTGTGTATGTGTGACTGTGTGTGTGCGTGTGAAACGTGAGCCCTCTCTCTCATTAGGAGTAAAGCTGTGTTGAACCAGGCCTGTTTGCCCTGCTGTGATATGTTTAATAAACACATCGGCGCTGCTCGGCTTTAGACAAACCAAAAAACCCCAAAAAACAATCTGAACTAAACGCTACAGTTTTACACAGAATTACACCGGGAGAGAGAGAGAAACCAAATCACTGCACACACACACATTGCGTGCTGTGGCTCAACGCCGGGAAGCCCACCGGCGCTTACTGTATTCCCCGACTGCGTGTAAAGCAGTCTGTCTGAACAAGGAGAGCCGGTAGGCAGGTCCACTGTGGGACAGAGACCCGCTCGGCACAACATATGGTGTACATGCAGGGGGCGGTACGGTACGAGCCGCACTACTGCCGAGGGTATTTATACTTACCGTCAGGGCTGCCGGGCCATAGGGGAACAATCACCATAATCATAATGACTTTTATTAAATGGAAAATGGACGGCATTTACATAGCGCTTTTATCCAAATCGCTTTACAACTCGTGTGCCTCACGTTCACCCGTTCACTCAGACGTTCACCTCACACACATGGGAACAGTTGGTGGTTAAGTGTCTCGCTCACACCTTGCTGCCCGGAGCCGTTGGAAACCACCATACTTCTTGAGTTATGTCTAGTTATGCTGTTGCTACTAACCCCACAGAGGTTATATTTATACTAGTCTAGTTATGTTGTTGCTACTCACCCCACAGAGGTTATATTTATACTAGTCTAGTTATGTTGTTGCTACTCACCCCCACAGAGGTTATATTTATACTAGTCTAGTTATGTTGTTGCTACTAACCCCACAGAGGTTATATTTATACTAGTCTAGTTATGTTGTTGCTACTCACCCCACAGAGGTTATATTTATACTAGTCTAGTTATGTTGTTGCTACTCACCCCACAGAGGTTATATTTATACTAGTCTAGTTATGTTGTTGCTACTCACCCCACAGAGGTTATATTTATACTAGTCTAGTTATGTTGTTGCTACTAACCCCACAGAGGTTATATTTATACTAGTCTAGTTATGTCCTCACTACTCACCCACAGACGTGACACTTGTACTCTAGTTACTGTGTGTCCTCACTACTCACCCACAGACGTGACACTTGTACTCTAGTTACTGTGTGTCCTCACTACTCACCCACAGACGTGACACTTGTACTCTAGTTACTGTGTGTCCTCACTACTCACCCACAGACGTGACACTTGTACTCTAGTTACTGTACGTCCTCGCTACTCACCCACAGACGTGACACTTGTACTCTAGTTACTGTGTGTCCTCACTACTCACCCACAGACGTGACACTTGTACTCTAGTTACTGTGTGTCCTCGCTACTCACCCACAGACGTGACACTTGTACTCTAGTTACTGTGTGTCCTCACTACTCACCCACAGACGTGACACTTGTACTCTAGTTACTGTATGTCCTCACTACTCACCCACAGACGTGACACTTGTACTCTAGTTACTGTGTGTCCTCACTACTCACCCACAGACGTGACACTTGTACTCTAGTTACTGTATGTCCTCACTACTCACCCACAGACGTGACACTTGTACTCTAGTTACTGTGTGTCCTCACTACTCACCCACAGACGTGACACTTGTACTCTAGTTACTGTGTGTCCTCACTACTCACCCACAGACGTGACACTTGTACTCTAGTTACTGTGTGTCCTCACTACTCACCCACAGACGTGACACTTGTACTCTAGTTACTGTGTGTCCTCCTCACTACTCACCCACAGACGTGACACTTGTACTCTAGTTACTGTGTGTCCTCACTACTCACCCACAGACGTGACACTTGTACTCTAGTTACTGTGTGTCCTCACTACTCACCCACAGACGTGACACTTGTACTCTAGTTACTGTGTGTCCTCACTACTCACCCACAGACGTGACACTTGTACTCTAGTTACTGTACGTCCTCACTACTCACCCACAGACGTGACACTTGTACTCTCTCATGCCCAGGTGTCTCTTGACGTGGTTGCGGGCGTCTCCCAGCTGGGCCGTGGCAAAGTTGCAGATCTTGCACTTGAACGGCTTGGACCCTGCAGGACAAAGTCAGGAGAATCAATGATTTATTATATATGATATACAGTTTGAAATATCAAAAAGGTACAAATGAAATGGAAACATATTTAATAAAATATCACCGTTTAACAATCGGGCAGAGAGTTTGTATTTCATTTTATTTCTATTCAGCTATACAGAGAACTGTTCCCGGTACGAGAGGCAGACGGTGATCATTCCGTCAGTCTCTTGCCAGCTTCAGTCTTTAATGTCGGCCCACTTCACAGGCCAAAGAAAAAACAGATGCCCTTAGTCTGCTCTCCATAAAAACTACAGTCATACTCCAAGTGTCAGGTTTCTCTCTCAGCCTCTCACTCGCTCTCTCTCTCTATCTATCCTTGTCATTCTCCTCCATCTCTCTCTTACCTACTCTTCCTTTGCCTGTGGATGGGTAAATTGGATTCCAAAGGTCAGGCAGAATACGTAAATCAATTCTGCGTGTGCTCACTACCCCCGTTCCATCATTAAAGCGCTAATCACTCTGGCGGGCTTTGCAGGGAGGGTCCTTACTAATTATTGTCATTAATAAATCCAGAGGATGGGGTGGTGTTTGAGAGAGTGGTTCAGTCTCTGCCTGCCATCCGTCATTTAAGACCAGAGCGGGGGAGAGCACTCTGCTCATCTCTTGTTGACTAGAAGAGTATTCTGGCCCGCGTGGAAGAGTAGAGCACCATTACATACTAGCTTATAGAAAGATTATTAGAGCACGCAGACAGTATGTCTTTATTTCCAATGCAAATAGGTTTAAACATGGTCTGTGTTTTCATCAGAGCACAGTTTATAAACGTGGTCTGTGTTTTCATCAGAGTAAAGTTTAAACGTGGCCTGTGTTTTCATCAGAGTAAAGTTTATAAACATGGTCTGTGTTTTCATCAGAGCACAGTTTAAACATGGCCTGTGTTTTCATCAGAGTAAAGTTTAAACATGGCCTGTGTTTTCATCAGAGTAAAGTTTAAACATGGCCTGTGTTTTCATCAGAGCACAGTTTAAACATGGCCTGTGTTTTCATCAGAGTAAAGTTTAAACATGGCCTGTGTTTTCATCAGAGCACAGTTTAAACATGGCCTGTGTTTTCATCAGAGTACAGTTTAAACATGGCCTGTGTTTTCATCAGAGCACAGTTTAAACATGGCCTGTGTTTTCATCAGAGTAAAGTTTAAACATGGCCTGTGTTTTCATCGGAGTAAAGTTTAAACATGGCCTGTGTTTTCATCAGAGTAAAGTTTAAACATGGCCTGTATTTTCATCAGAGCACAGTTTAAACATGGCCTGTGTTTTCATCAGAGTAAAGTTTAAACATGGCCTGTGTTTTCATCAGAGTAAAAAACATGGCCTGTGTTTTCATCAGAGCACAGTTTAAACATGGCCTGTGTTTTCATCAGAGTAAAGTTTAAACATGGTCTGTGTTTTCATCAGAGTAAAGTTTAAACATGGCCTGTGTTTTCATCAGAGTAAAGTTTAAACATGGCCTGTGTTTTCATCAGAGCACAGTTTAAACATGGTCTGTGTTTTCATCAGAGTAAAGTTTAAACATGGTCTGTGTTTTTCATCAGAGTAAAGAAAGGTTTAAACATGGTCAAACAAGGTCATCTGGTAATCCGGAGGTTCTCGGTTCGATTCCCGCTCCTCCCGGGCAGCGTGACGAAGTGTCCTTGAGCAAGACACTTAACCCCTAATTGCTCCCGATAAGCAGGTTGGCTCCTTGCATGGTTGCCTCCGCCGTCGGTGTGTGAATGTGTGAGTGAATGGGTCAAATGTGAGGAACAAATTGTAAAGCGCTTTGGATAAAAGCGCTATATAAATGCACAATATTCCATTTATTTTTACCATCAGAGTAAGGTTTCAACATGGTCTCCGTTTTCATCAGAATAAGGTTTCAACACGTCTGTGTTTTCATCAGAGTAAAGAACGGTTTAAACATGGTCTGTGTTTTCATCAGAGTAAAGAACGGTTCAAACATGGTCTGTGTTTTCATGGTACAGTAAATGGTAAATGGACTGCATTTATATAGCGCTTTTATCCAAAGCGCTTTACAACTTATGCCTCACATTGGTGACCATATGGGTCAGAATGGCAATTGAATATAACGTACTATAGACCAGGCTGCCTGTCTTGAGGTGCAGGGTGGAATCCCTCCGTTAGCTACTAGCTACCTCCGTTAGCTAATAGTGTATGACAGGAGCGAACAATTATAAACTTCGCTCAACCTCTGCATTCAGACCAAATTTGGAGTTTTCTACAATGCGAGTTTTGAAAATCCAGGAAAATGGCATTTCGCAACCTTCTGCAGTTTGACCATCTGAATGCAACATACCTTTGTGGTTGGTGGGTCGATTTGATTGACGTCTGATTGACATCTTAAAGTGATGTTACCCACAGATTTGATTTACAATTTATAACAAATTATATATTGGACAATTTTCTAATTATATATTAGAAAATATTAAAAAAAAAAAATTATTAGACAAATGTTTTGGTGTTTTCCCTCAAGTGCAGGTGAGGCAACTCACAAACTACATACTTTTCCAGGAAGAGAAAACAATGGATTTACATTTTCCAAAAATAAAAGAGGTGACGAAAGGTAAAAAAAAAAAACTGTAAACTGGAGGAAAAACAATTTTTTTATTTCATGGGATCTACACCTCACTCGGCGAGAATTGTATTCCAAGCTGAAAGTGAACGGTTGCATGTGTTCAGCCTTCAGCAGACCAGGCCACAGTCAGCCACACAGTGTGACAGAGGAAGCTGCCGTGATATACATGTATGCATCTTTTAGCGAAGCCTCTCCTCCCGGTGAATATCCCAAGACATACTGCAATATTTATTCCAGGGGCAGCCGTTGATTTGATTAAGCACTTTGTGTAGATTACTAATTCCTTCATGCACGGTTCACTTGCTGCGAGCTGGAAGTACGACACATTGAATTTTAAACTAGTAACGAAGACTGAAAGGCAGGCCTGTGCTAACAAGACCCATAAACACAGAGGAGGAGGGGGAGTCACACATGAGCAGAGGCAAACCCCACACACACCTACAGTATGCTGCACGTCCGACACACACACATGCAATGAAAGACACACATGCAAACACACACGCATATAAATCAGCATCACAAGACAAAATCAAGAACGCACATGTGGACAGACAGACAGACACACACACACCACCATCATACACACACACTCAATACCTCCTCATACATACATTACAGATACCTATAGTCTACACACATACTGTACATGCAATGAAAGACACACATGCAAACACACACACACATATAAATCAGCATCACACAAGACAAAATCACCAACGCACACACGGACAGACAGACAAGAGACACACACACACGACACCATCATACACACTCAATACCTCCTCATACAGATACCTCTAGTCTAGCCACGGCGTCACACGCGCACGCACGCACACACACACACACACACACAGACACACGCCGAGGGGAGGTGAGAGACAGGTGCGCGGGGACCTGATTTGCCCGGACGACGGGGCGTAGCGGAGGGGAGATGTAGCATCCCTCAGTTCTCACATCTCATCGTATTAATACTCCACCGCTCCACTTAAAAAGCCTCCGTGAAACTGAAATTGACCATCAATGCAGTGTCATGTTAAATTAATACTGCCATCCACACACAGGGGCCCGTGGCTCCTAGCAGGCCTGCAGGAGACAGGGAGGGGATGACTAATTCATTTCCCTGAGAGGAGAGAAACCCCTCTGCAATGTTTCACTCCACGCTCACTCACTCACTCACTCACTCACTCACTCACTCACTCACTCACTCACTCACTCCTAACACTCACTCACTCTCGCTCACTAACACTCACTCACTAACACTCACTCACTCATTCACTCACTCACTCTCGCTCACTAACACTCACTCACTAACACTCACTCACTCATTCACTCACTCACTCACTCTCACTCACTCACTCTCGCTCACTAACACTCACTCACTCGCACACACATACATACACACACACATACATACATACACACCAGCTTGATATCTGAAGGCTTCAAGATTCAGGATTTAGTCATTTCTTGTGTACATAAAAAAAACTAAATACTGTTCCTCCCAGCCCAGAGCAGTGCAACAATAAAGGTTAAAATAGTAACTAAAATGTGTCTGCATATAAAAAGATTGAATCTAAAATAGCTAAAAGTCTGTTAATTAAAGTGTGTTGGTGAGAAAGTGCATTTTGAGACATTTTCCAGTTGTCATTATGTTGAGGGGGGGGGGGGGGTCATAGTTCATGATCCTGACCTTCTGTGGAGAGAAGCTGTGTTCATGATGCTGGACTTGGCACAGATACTTACATAGGCTACACACTGATATATGGGGAGCCTATATCTATATGTGTTGATATTATCAAACACTGCAACAGGAAATACACTCTGGCCCATTTCCAATATTTAATGTTGTGAAGTTTGACAGTCTATAGCCCAGGCCTACATTAGTCTCTAACAGGCCTACATTAGTCTCTAACAGGCCTACATTAGTCTCTAACAGGCCTACATTAGTCTCTAACAGGCCTACATTAGTCTCTAACAGGCCTACATTAGTCTCTAACAGGCCTACATTAGTCTCTAACAGGCCTACATTGGTCTCCAACAGGCCTACATTAGTCTCTAACAGGCCTACATTAGTCTCCAACAGGCCTACATTAGTCTCCAACAGGCCTACATTGGTCTCCAACAGGCCTACATTGGTCTCCAACAGGCCTACATTAGTCTCTAACAGGCCTACATTAGTCTCCAACAGGCCTACATTAGTCTCTAACAGGCCTACATTAGTCTCTAACAGGCCTACATTAGTCTCTAACAGGCCTACATTAGTCTCTAACAGGCCTACATTAGTCTCTAACAGGCCTACATTAGTCTCCAACAGGCCTACATTAGTCTCCAACAGGCCTACATTAGTCTCTAACAGGCCTACATTGGTCTCCAACAGGCCTACATTAGTCTCTAACAGGCCTACATTAGTCTCTAACAGGCCTACATTGGTCTCCAACAGGCCTACATTAGTCTCTAACAGGCCTACATTGGTCTCCAACAGGCCTACATTAGTCTCCAACAGGCCTACATTGGTCTCCAACAGGCCTACATTGGTCTCTAACAGGCCTACATTAGTCTCTAACAGGCCTACATTAGTCTCTAACAGGCCTACATTGGTCTCTAACAGGCCTACATTGGTCTCCAACAGGCCTACATTAGTCTCTAACAGGCCTACATTGGTCTCTAACAGGCCTACATTAGTCTCTAACAGGCCTACATTAGTCTCTAACAGGCCTACATTAGTCTCTAACAGGCCTACATTAGTCTCTAACAGGCCTACATTGGTCTCTAACAGGCCTACATTAGTCTCTAACAGGCCTACATTGGTCTCTAACAGGCCTACATTAGTCTCTAACAGGCCTACATTGGTCTCTAACAGGCCTACATTGGTCTCTAACAGGCCTACATTGGTCTCTAACAGGCCTACATTAGTCTCTAACAGGCCTACATTAGTCTCTAACAGGTCTACATTAGTCTCTAACAGGCCTACATTGGTCTCCAACAGGCCTACATTAGTCTCTAACAGGCCTACATTAGTCTCTAACAGGCCTACATTAGTCTCTAACAGGTCTACATTAGTCTCTAACAGGCCTACATTAGTCTCTAACAGGCCTACATTAGTCTCTAACAGGCCTACATTGGTCTCTAACAGGCCTACATTAGTCTCTAACAGGCCTACATTAGTCTCTAACAGGCCTACATTAGTCTCTAACAGGCCTACATTAGTCTCTAACAGGCCTACATTAGTCTCTAACAGGCCTACATTAGTCTCTAACAGGCCTACATTAGTCTCTAACAGGCCTACATTAGTCTCTAACAGGCCTACATTAGTCTCTAACAGGCCTACATTAGTCTCGAACAGGCCTACATTAGTCTCCAACAGGCCTACATTAGTCTCTAACAGGCCTACATTAGTCTCTAACAGGCCTAAATTAGTCTCTAACAGGCCTACATTAGTCTCTAACAGGCCTACATTTGTCTCTAACAGGCCTACATTAGTCTCTAACAGGCCTACATTAGTCTCTAACAGGCCTACATTGGTCTCCAACAGGCCTACATTGGTCTCCAACAGGCCTACATTAGTCTCTAACAGGCCTACATTGGTCTCCAACAGGCCTACATTAGTCTCTAACAGGTCTACATTAGTCTCTAACAGGCCTACATTAGTCTCTAACAGGCCTACATTAGTCTCTAACAGGCCTACATTAGTCTCTAACAGGCCTACATTAGTCTCCAACAGGCCTACATTAGTCTCCAACAGGCCTACATTAGTCTCTAACAGGCCTACATTAGTCTCTAACAGGTCTACATTAGTCTCTAACAGGCCTACATTAGTCTCCAACAGGCCTACATTAGTCTCTAACAGGTCTACATTAGTCTCTAACAGGCCTACATTAGTCTCTAACAGGCCTACATTAGTCTCTAACAGGCCTACATTAGTCTCTAACAGGCCTACATTAGTCTCCAACAGGCCTACATTAGTCTCCAACAGGCCTACATTAGTCTCTAACAGGCCTACATTAGTCTCTAACAGGCCTACATTAGTCTCTAAAAGGCCTACATTAGTCTCTAACAGGCCTACATTAGTCTCTAACAGGCCTACATTAGTCTCTAACAGGCCTACATTAGTCTCTAACAGGCCTACATTAGTCTCTAACAGGCCTACATTAGTCTCTAACAGGCCTACATTAGTCTCTAACAGGTCTACATTAGTCTCTAACAGGTCTACATTAGTCTCTAACAGGTCTACATTAGTCTCTAACAGGCCTACATTAGTCTCTAACAGGCCTACATTAGTCTCTAACAGGCCTACATTAGTCTCTAACAGGCCTACATTAGTCTCTAACAGGCCTACATTAGTCTCTAACAGGCCTACATTAGTCTCTAACAGGCCTACATTAGTCTCTAACAGACCTACATTAGTCTCTAACAGGCCTACATTAGTCTCTAACAGGCCTACATTAGTCTCTAACAGGCCTACATTAGTCTCTAACAGGCCTACATTAGTCTCTAACAGACCTACATTAGTCTCTAACAGGCCTACATTAGTCTCTAACAGGCCTACATTGGTCTCTAACAGGCCTACATTAGTCTCTAACAGGCCTACATTAGTCTCTAACAGGCCTACATTGGTCTCTAACAGGCCTACATTAGTCTCTAACAGGCCTACATTAGTCTCTAACAGGCCTACATTGGTCTCTAACAGACCTACATTAGTCTCTAACAGGCCTACATTGGTCTCTAACAGGCCTACATTAGTCTCCAAAAGGCCTACATTAGTCTCTAACAGGCCTACATTGGTCTCTAACAGGCCTACATTAGTCTCCAAAAGGCCTACATTAGTCTCTAACAGGCCTACATTAGTCTCTAACAGGCCTACATTAGTCTCTAACAGGCCTACATTAGTCTCTAACAGGCCTACATTAGTCTCTAACAGGCCTACATTAGTCTCTAAAAGGCCTACATTAGTCTCCAAAAGGCCTACATTAGTCTCTAACAGGCCTACATTAGTCTCTAACAGGCCTACATTAGTCTCTAACAGGCCTCTACATTAGTCTCTAACAGGCCTACATTGGTCTCTAACAGGCCTACATTAGTCTCTAACAGGCCTACATTAGTCTCTAACAGGCCTACATTGGTCTCTAACAGGCCTACATTAGTCTCTAACAGGCCTACATTAGTCTCTAACAGGCCTACATTAGTCTCTAACAGGCCTACATTAGTCTCTAACAGGCCTACATTAGTCTCTAAAAGGCCTACATTGGTCTCTAACAGGCCTACATTAGTCTCTAACAGGCCTACATTAGTCTCTAACAGGCCTACATTAGTCTCTAACAGGCCTACATTAGTCTCTAACAGGCCTCTACATTAGTCTCTAACAGGCCTACATTGGTCTCTAACAGGCCTACATTAGTCTCTAACAGGCCTCTACATTAGTCTCTAACAGGCCTACATTGGTCTCCAACAGGCCTACATTAGTCTCTAACAGGCCTACATTAGTCTCTAACAGGCCTACATTAGTCTCTAACAGGCCTACATTGGTCTCTAACAGGCCTACATTAGTCTCTAACAGGCCTACATTAGTCTCTAACAGGCCTACATTAGTCTCTAAAAGGCCTACATTGGTCTCTAACAGGTCTACATTAGTCTCTAACAGGCCTACATTAGTCTCTAACAGGCCTACATTGGTCTCTAACAGGCCTACATTGGTCTCTAACAGGCCTACATTGGTCTCTAACAGGCCTACATTGGTCTCTAACAGGCCTACATTGGTCTCTAACAGGCCTACATTGGTCTCTAACAGGCCTACATTGGTCTCTAACAGGCCTACATTAGTCTCTAACAGGCCTACATTGGTCTCTAACAGGCCTACATTAGTCTCTAACAGGCCTACATTGGTCTCTAACAGGCCTACATTGGTCTCTAAAAGGCCTACATTGGTCTCTAACAGGCCTACATTGGTCTCTAAAAGGCCTACATTGGTCTCTAACAGGCCTCTACATTAGTCTCTAACAGGCCTACATTGGTCTCCAACAGGCCTACATTAGTCTCTAACAGGCCTACATTAGTCTCTAACAGGCCTACATTAGTCTCTAACAGGCCTACATTGGTCTCTAACAGGCCTACATTAGTCTCTAACAGGCCTACATTAGTCTCTAACAGGCCTACATTGGTCTCTAACAGGCCTACATTAGTCTCTAACAGGCCTACATTAGTCTCTAACAGGCCTACATTAGTCTCTAACAGGCCTACATTAGTCTCTAACAGGCCTACATTAGTCTCTAACAGGCCTACATTAGTCTCCAACAGGCCTACATTAGTCTCTAACAGGCCTACATTAGTCTCTAACAGGCCTACATTAGTCTCTAACAGGCCTACATTAGTCTCTAACAGGCCTACATTGGTCTCTAACAGGCCTACATTGGTCTCTAACAGGCCTACATTAGTCTCTAACAGGCCTACATTAGTCTCTAACAGGCCTACATTAGTCTCTAACAGGCCTACATTGGTCTCTAACAGGCCTACATTAGTCTCTAACAGGCCTCTACATTAGTCTCTAACAGGCCTACATTGGTCTCTAACAGGCCTACATTAGTCTCTAACAGGCCTACATTGGTCTCTAACAGGCCTACATTAGTCTCTAAAAGGCCTACATTGGTCTCTAACAGGTCTACATTAGTCTCTAACAGGCCTACATTAGTCTCTAACAGGCCTACATTAGTCTCCAACAGGCCTACATTAGTCTCTAACAGGCCTACATTAGTCTCTAACAGGCCTACATTAGTCTCTAACAGGCCTACATTGGTCTCTAACAGGCCTACATTGGTCTCTAACAGGCCTACATTAGTCTCTAACAGGCCTACATTAGTCTCTAACAGGCCTACATTAGTCTCTAACAGGCCTACATTAGTCTCTAACAGGTCTACATTAGTCTCTAACAGGCCTACATTAGTCTCTAACAGGCCTACATTGGTCTCTAACAGGCCTACATTAGTCTCTAACAGGCCTCTACATTAGTCTCTAACAGGCCTACATTGGTCTCTAACAGGCCTACATTAGTCTCTAACAGGCCTACATTGGTCTCTAACAGGCCTACATTAGTCTCTAACAGGCCTACATTAGTCTCTAACAGGCCTACATTGGTCTCTAACAGGCCTACATTAGTCTCTAACAGGCCTACATTAGTCTCTAACAGGCCTACATTAGTCTCTAACAGGCCTACATTGGTCTCTAACAGGCCTACATTAGTCTCTAAAAGGCCTACATTAGTCTCTAACAGGCCTACGTTAGTCTCTAAAAGGCCTACATTAGTCTCTAACAGGCCTACATTAGTCTCTAACAGGCCTACATTGGCCTCTAACAGGCCTACATTAGTCTCTAACAGGCCTACATTAGTCTCTAACAGGCCTACATTAGTCTCTAACAGGCCTACATTAGTCTCTAACAGGCCTACATTAGTCTCTAACAGGCCTACATTAGTCTCTAACAGGCCTACATTAGTCTCTAACAGGCCTACATTGGTCTCCAACAGGCCTACATTAGTCTCTAACAGGCCTACATTAGTCTCTAACAGGCCTACATTAGTCTCTAACAGGCCTACATTGGTCTCTAACAGGTCTACATTGGTCTCTAACAGGCCTACATTAGTCTCTAACAGGCCTACATTGGTCTCTAACAGGCCTACATTAGTCTCTAACAGGCCTACATTAGTCTCTAACAGGCCTACATTAGTCTCTAACAGGCCTACATTAGTCTCTAACAGGCCTACATTAGTCTCTAACAGGCCTACATTAGTCTCTAACAGGCCTACATTAGTCTCTAACAGGCCTACATTAGTCTCTAACAGGCCTACATTAGTCTCTAACAGGCCTACATTAGTCTCTAACAGGCCTACATTAGTCTCTAACAGGCCTACATTGGTCTCTAACAGGCCTACATTGGTCTCTAACAGGCCTACATTGGTCTCTAACAGGCCTACATTAGTCTCCAACAGGCCTACATTAGTCTCTAACAGGCCTACATTGGTCTCTAACAGGCCTACATTGGTCTCTAACAGGCCTACATTAGTCTCCAACAGGCCTACATTAGTCTCTAACAGGCCTACATTGGCCTCTAACAGGCCTACATTGGTCTCTAACAGGCCTACATTAGTCTCTAACAGGCCTACATTGGTCTCTAACAGGCCTACATTGGTCTCTAACAGGCCTACATTAGTCTCTAACAGGCCTCTACATTAGTCTCTAACAGGCCTACATTAGTCTCTAACAGGCCTCTACATTAGTCTCTAACAGGCCTACATTAGTCTCTAACAGGCCTCTACATTAGTCTCTAACAGGCCTACATTAGTCTCTAACAGGCCTACATTGGTCTCTAACAGGCCTACATTGGTCTCTAACAGGCCTACATTAGTCTCTAACAGGCCTCTACATTAGTCTCTAACAGGCCTACATTAGTCTCTAACAGGCCTACATTAGTCTCTAACAGGCCTACGTTGGTCTCTAACAGGCCTAAATTAGTCTCTAACAGGCCTACATTGGTCTCCAACAGGCCTACATTGGTCTCTAACAGGCCTACATTAGTCTCTAACAGGTCTACATTAGTCTCTAACAGGTCTACATTGGTATCCAACAGGCCTACATTAGTCTCTAACAGGCCTACATTAGTCTCTAACAGGCCTACATTAGTCTCTAACAGGCCTACATTAGTCTCTAACAGGCCTACATTAGTCCTCTAACAGGCCTACATTAGTCTCTAACAGGCCTACATTGGTCTCTAACAGGCCTACATTAGTCTCTAACAGGCCTACATTAGTCTCTAACAGGCCTACATTAGTCTCTAACAGGCCTACATTGGTCTCTAACAGGCCTACATTAGTCTCTAACAGGCCTACATTAGTCTCTAACAGGCCTACATTGGTCTCTAACAGGCCTACATTAGTCTCTAACAGGCCTACATTGGTCTCTAACAGGCCTACATTAGTCTCTAACAGGCCTACATTGGTCTCCAACAGGCCTACATTAGTCTCTAACAGGCCTACATTAGTCTCTAACAGGCCTACATTGGTCTCTAACAGGCCTACATTAGTCTCTAACAGGCCTACATTAGTCTCTAACAGGCCTACATTAGTCTCTAACAGGCCTACATTGGTCTCTAACAGGCCTACATTAGTCTCTAACAGGCCTACATTAGTCTCTAACAGGCCTACATTAGTCTCTAACAGGCCTACATTGGTCTCTAACAGGCCTACATTAGTCTCTAACAGGCCTACATTAGTCTCTAACAGGCCTACATTGGTCTCTAACAGGCCTACATTAGTCTCTAACAGGCCTACATTGGTCTCTAACAGGCCTACATTAGTCTCTAACAGGCCTACATTAGTCTCTAACAGGCCTACATTAGTCTCTAACAGGCCTACATTGGTCTCTAACAGGCCTACATTAGTCTCTAACAGGCCTACATTAGTCTCTAACAGGCCTACATTGGTCTCTAACAGGCCTACATTAGTCTCTAACAGGCCTACATTAGTCTCTAACAGGCCTACATTAGTCTCTAACAGGCCTACATTAGTCTCTAACAGGCCTACATTGGTCTCTAACAGGCCTACATTGGTCTCTAACAGGCCTACATTAGTCTCTAACAGGCCTACATTAGTCTCTAACAGGCCTACATTGGTCTCTAACAGGCCTACATTAGTCTCTAACAGGCCTACATTAGTCTCTAAAAGGCCTACATTGGTCTCTAACAGGCCTACATTGGTCTCTAACAGGCCTACATTGGTCTCTAAAAGGCCTACATTGGTCTCTAACAGGCCTACATTAGTCTCTAACAGGCCTACATTAGTCTCTAACAGGCCTACATTAGTCTCTAACAGGCCTACATTAGTCTCTAACAGGCCTACATTAGTCTCTAACAGGCCTACATTAGTCTCCAACAGGCCTACATTAGTCTCTAACAGGCCTACATTAGTCTCTAACAGGCCTACATTAGTCTCTAACAGGCCTACATTAGTCTCTAACAGGCCTACATTAGTCTCTAACAGGCCTACATTAGTCTCTAACAGGCCTACATTAGTCTCTAACAGGCCTACATTAGTCTCTAACAGGCCTACATTAGTCTCTAACAGGCCTACATTAGTCTCTAACAGGTCTACATTAGTCTCTAACAGGTCTACATTAGTCTCTAACAGGTCTACATTAGTCTCTAACAGGCCTACATTAGTCTCTAACAGGCCTACATTAGTCTCTAACAGGCCTACATTAGTCTCTAACAGGTCTACATTAGTCTCTAACAGGTCTACATTAGTCTCTAACAGGCCTACATTAGTCTCTAACAGGCCTACATTAGTCTCTAACAGGCCTACATTAGTCTCTAACAGGCCTACATTAGTCTCTAACAGGCCTACATTAGTCTCTAACAGGCCTACATTAGTCTCTAACAGGCCTACATTAGTCTCTAACAGACCTACATTAGTCTCTAACAGGCCTACATTAGTCTCTAACAGGCCTACATTGGTCTCTAACAGGCCTACATTAGTCTCTAACAGGCCTACATTAGTCTCTAACAGGCCTACATTGGTCTCTAACAGGCCTACATTGGTCTCTAACAGACCTACATTAGTCTCTAACAGGCCTACATTAGTCTCCAACAGGCCTACATTGGTCTCTAACAGGCCTACATTAGTCTCCAAAAGGCCTACATTAGTCTCTAACAGGCCTACATTAGTCTCTAACAGGCCTACATTAGTCTCTAAAAGGCCTACATTAGTCTCCAAAAGGCCTACATTAGTCTCTAACAGGCCTACATTAGTCTCTAACAGGCCTACATTAGTCTCTAACAGGCCTCTACATTAGTCTCTAACAGGCCTACATTGGTCTCTAACAGGCCTACATTAGTCTCTAACAGGCCTACATTAGTCTCTAACAGGCCTACATTAGTCTCTAACAGGCCTACATTAGTCTCTAACAGGCCTACATTAGTCTCTAACAGGCCTCTACATTAGTCTCTAACAGGCCTACATTGGTCTCTAACAGGCCTACATTAGTCTCTAACAGGCCTACATTAGTCTCTAACAGGCCTACATTAGTCTCTAACAGGCCTACATTAGTCTCTAACAGGCCTCTACATTAGTCTCTAACAGGCCTACATTGGTCTCTAACAGGCCTACATTAGTCTCTAACAGGCCTACATTAGTCTCTAACAGGCCTACATTAGTCTCTAACAGGCCTACATTAGTCTCTAACAGGCCTACATTAGTCTCTAACAGGCCTACATTAGTCTCTAGCAGGCCTACATTGGTCTCTAACAGGCCTACATTAGTCTCTAACAGGCCTACATTAGTCTCTAACAGGCCTACATTAGTCTCTAAAAGGCCTACATTGGTCTCTAACAGGTCTACATTAGTCTCTAACAGGCCTACATTAGTCTCTAACAGGCCTACATTGGTGTCTAACAGGCCTACATTAGTCTCTAACAGGCCTACATTGGTCTCTAACAGGCCTACATTGGTCTCTAACAGGCCTACATTGGTCTCTAACAGGCCTACATTGGTCTCTAACAGGCCTACATTGGTCTCTAACAGGCCTACATTGGTCTCTAACAGGCCTACATTAGTCTCTAACAGGCCTACATTGGTCTCTAACAGGCCTACATTAGTCTCTAACAGGCCTACATTGGTCTCTAACAGGCCTACATTGGTCTCTAAAAGGCCTACATTGGTCTCTAACAGGTCTACATTAGTCTCTAACAGGCCTACATTAGTCTCTAACAGGCCTACATTAGTCTCCAACAGGCCTACATTAGTCTCTAACAGGCCTACATTAGTCTCTAACAGGCCTACATTAGTCTCTAACAGGCCTACATTGGTCTCTAACAGGCCTACATTGGTCTCTAACAGGCCTACATTAGTCTCTAACAGGCCTACATTAGTCTCTAACAGGCCTACATTAGTCTCTAACAGGCCTACATTAGTCTCTAACAGGCCTCTACATTAGTCTCTAACAGGCCTACATTGGTCTCTAACAGGCCTACATTAGTCTCTAACAGGCCTACATTGGTCTCTAACAGGCCTACATTAGTCTCTAACAGGCCTACATTAGTCTCTAACAGGCCTACATTAGTCTCTAACAGGCCTACATTAGTCTCCAACAGGCCTACATTAGTCTCTAACAGGCCTACATTAGTCTCTAACAGGCCTACATTAGTCTCTAAAAGGCCTACATTGGTCTCTAACAGGTCTACATTAGTCTCTAACAGGCCTACATTAGTCTCTAACAGGCCTACATTAGTCTCCAACAGGCCTACATTAGTCTCTAACAGGCCTACATTAGTCTCTAACAGGCCTACATTAGTCTCTAACAGGCCTACATTAGTCTCTAACAGGCCTACATTGGTCTCTAACAGGCCTACATTAGTCTCTAACAGGCCTACATTGGTCTCTAACAGGCCTACATTGGTCTCTAACAGGCCTACATTAGTCTCTAACAGGCCTACATTGGTCTCTAACAGGCCTACATTAGTCTCTAACAGGCCTACATTGGTCTCTAACAGGCCTACATTGGTCTCTAACAGGCCTACATTAGTCTCTAACAGGCCTACATTAGTCTCTAACAGGCCTACATTAGTCTCTAACAGGCCTACATTAGTCTCTAACAGGTCTACATTAGTCTCTAACAGGCCTACATTAGTCTCTAACAGGCCTACATTGGTCTCTAACAGGCCTACATTAGTCTCTAACAGGCCTCTACATTAGTCTCTAACAGGCCTACATTGGTCTCTAACAGGCCTACATTAGTCTCTAACAGGCCTACATTAGTCTCTAACAGGCCTACATTAGTCTCTAACAGGCCTACATTGGTCTCTAACAGGCCTACATTAGTCTCTAACAGGCCTACATTAGTCTCTAACAGGCCTACATTAGTCTCTAACAGGCCTACATTGGTCTCTAACAGGCCTACATTAGTCTCTAAAAGGCCTACGTTAGTCTCTAACAGGCCTACGTTAGTCTCTAAAAGGCCTACATTAGTCTCTAACAGGCCTACATTAGTCTCTAACAGGCCTACATTGGCCTCTAACAGGCCTACATTAGTCTCTAACAGGCCTACATTAGTCTCTAACAGGCCTACATTAGTCTCTAACAGGCCTACATTAGTCTCTAACAGGCCTACATTAGTCTCTAACAGGCCTACATTAGTCTCTAACAGGCCTACATTAGTCTCTAACAGGCCTACATTAGTCTCTAACAGGCCTACATTGGTCTCCAACAGGCCTACATTAGTCTCTAACAGGCCTACATTGGTCTCTAACAGGTCTACATTGGTCTCTAACAGGCCTACATTAGTCTCTAACAGGCCTACATTGGTCTCTAACAGGCCTACATTAGTCTCTAACAGGCCTACATTAGTCTCTAACAGGCCTACATTAGTCTCTAACAGGCCTACATTAGTCTCTAACAGGCCTACATTAGTCTCTAACAGGCCTACATTAGTCTCTAACAGGCCTACATTAGTCTCTAACAGGCCTACATTAGTCTCTAACAGGCCTACATTAGTCTCTAACAGGCCTACATTAGTCTCTAACAGGCCTACATTGGTCTCCAACAGGCCTACATTAGTCTCTAACAGGCCTACATTGGTCTCTAACAGGTCTACATTGGTCTCTAACAGGCCTACATTGGTCTCTAACAGGCCTACATTGGTCTCTAACAGGCCTACATTAGTCTCTAACAGGCCTATATTGGTCTCTAACAGGCCTACATTGGTCTCTAACAGGCCTACATTAGTCTCCAACAGGCCTACATTAGTCTCTAACAGGCCTACATTGGCCTCTAACAGGCCTACATTAGTCTCTAACAGGCCTACATTGGTCTCTAACAGGCCTACATTAGTCTCTAACAGGCCTACATTGGTCTCTAACAGGCCTACATTGGTCTCTAACAGGCCTACATTAGTCTCTAACAGGCCTCTACATTAGTCTCTAACAGGCCTACATTAGTCTCTAACAGGCCTACATTAGTCTCTAACAGGCCTACGTTGGTCTCTAACAGGCCTACATTAGTCTCTAACAGGCCTACATTAGTCTCTAACAGGCCTACATTAGTCTCTAACAGGCCTACATTAGTCTCTAACAGGCCTACATTAGTCTCTAACAGGCCTACATTAGTCTCTAACAGGCCTACATTAGTCTCTAACAGGCCTACATTGGTCTCTAACAGGCCTACATTAGTCTCTAACAGGTCTACATTAGTCTCTAACAGGCCTACATTAGTCTCTAACAGGCCTACATTAGTCTCTAACAGGCCTACATTAGTCTCTAACAGGCCTACATTAGTCTCTAACAGGCCTACATTGGTCTCCAACAGGCCTACATTGGTCTCTAACAGGCCTACATTAGTCTCTAACAGGCCTACATTGGTCTCCAACAGGCCTACATTGGTCTCTAACAGGCCTACATTAGTCTCTAACAGGTCTACATTAGTCTCTAACAGGTCTACATTGGTATCCAACAGGCCTACATTAGTCTCTAACAGGCCTACATTAGTCTCTAACAGGCCTACATTAGTCTCTAACAGGCCTACATTAGTCTCTAACAGGCCTACATTAGTCTCTAACAGGCCTACGTTGGTCTCTAACAGGCCTACATTAGTCTCTAACAGGCCTACATTGGTCTCTAACAGGCCTACATTAGTCTCTAACAGGCCTACATTAGTCTCTAACAGGCCTACATTAGTCTCTAACAGGCCTACATTAGTCTCTAACAGGCCTACATTGGTCTCTAACAGGCCTACATTAGTCTCTAACAGGCCTACATTAGTCTCTAACAGGCCTACATTAGTCTCTAACAGGCCTACATTGGTCTCTAACAGGCCTACATTAGTCTCTAACAGGCCTACATTGGTCTCTAACAGGCCTACATTAGTCTCTAACAGGCCTACATTAGTCTCTAGCAGGCCTACATTAGTCTCTAACAGGCCTACATTAGTCTCTAACAGGCCTACATTGGTCTCTAACAGGCCTACATTAGTCTCTAACAGGCCTACATTAGTCTCTAACAGGCCTACATTAGTCTCTAACAGGCCTACATTGGTCTCTAACAGGCCTACATTAGTCTCTAACAGGCCTACATTAGTCTCTAACAGGCCTACATTGGTCTCTAACAGGCCTACATTGGTCTCTAACAGGCCTACATTAGTCTCTAACAGGCCTACATTAGTCTCTAACAGGTCTACATTGGTCTCTAACAGGCCTACATTAGTCTCTAACAGGCCTACATTGGTCTCTAACAGGCCTACATTAGTCTCTAACAGGTCTACATTGGTCTCTAACAGGTCTACATTAGTCTCCAACAGGCCTACATTAGTCTCTAACAGGCCTACATTGGTCTCTAACAGGCCTACATTAGTCTCTAACAGGCCTACATTGGTCTCTAACAGGCCTACATTAGTCTCTAACAGGCCTACATTGGTCTCCAACAGGCCTACATTAGTCTCTAACAGGCCTACATTAGTCTCTAACAGGCCTACATTGGTCTCTAACAGGCCTACATTGGTCTCTAACAGGCCTACATTAGTCTCTAACAGGCCTACATTAGTCTCTAACAGGCCTACATTAGTCTCTAACAGGCCTACATTGGTCTCTAACAGGCCTACATTAGTCTCTAACAGGCCTACATTGGTCTCTAACAGGCCTACATTAGTCTCTAACAGGTCTACATTAGTCTCTAACAGGCCTACATTAGTCTCTAACAGGCCTACATTAGTCTCTAACAGGCCTACATTAGTCTCTAACAGGCCTACATTAGTCTCTAACAGGCCTACATTGGTCTCTAACAGGCCTACATTAGTCTCTAACAGGCCTACATTGGTCTCTAACAGGCCTACATTGGTCTCCAACAGGCCTACATTGGTCTCTAACAGGCCTACATTAGTCTCTAACAGGCCTACATTAGTCTCTAACAGGCCTACATTAGTCTCAAACAGGCCTACATTAGTCTCTAACAGGCCTATGTTGGTCTCTAACAGGCCTACATTGGTCTCTAACAGGCCTACATTGGTCTCTAACAGGCCTACATTAGTCTCTAACAGGCCTACATTAGTCTCTAACAGGCCTACATTGGTCTCCAACAGGCCTACATTGGTCTCTAACAGGCCTACATTGGTCTCTAACAGGCCTACGTTGGTCTCTAACAGGCCTACATTAGTCTCTAACAGGCCTACATTAGTCTCTAACAGGCCTACATTGGTCTCTAACAGGCCTACATTAGTCTCTAACAGGCCTACATTAGTCTCTAACAGGCCTACATTAGTCTCTAACAGGCCTACGTTGGTCTCTAGCAGGCCTACATTAGTCTCTAACAGGCCTACATTAGTCTCTAACAGGCCTACATTAGTCTCTAACAGGCCTACATTAGTCTCTAACAGGCCTACATTAGTCTCTAACAGGCCTACATTAGTCTCTAACAGGCCTACATTAGTCTCTAACAGGCCTACATTAGTCTGTAACAGGCCTACATTAGTCTCTAACAGGCCTACATTGGTCTCTAGCAGGCCTACATTAGTCTCTAACAGGCCTACGTTGGTCTCTAACAGGCCTACATTAGTATCTAACAGGCCTACATTAGTCTCTAACAGGCCTACATTAGTCTCTAACAGGCCTACATTAGTCTCTAACAGGCCTACATTAGTCTCTAACAGGCCTACGGTAGTCTCTAACAGGCCTACATTAGTCTCTAACAGGCCTACATTAGTCTCTAACAGGCCTACATTAGTCTCTAACAGGCCTACGTTGGTCTCTAACAGGCCTACATTAGTCTCTAACAGGCCTACATTAGTCTCTAACAGGCCTACGTTGGTCTCTAACAGGCCTACATTAGTCTCTAACAGGTCTACATTAGTCTCTAACAGGCCTACGTTGGTCTCTAACAGGCCTACATTAGTCTCTAACAGGTCTACATTAGTCTCTAACAGGCCTACATTGGTCTCTAACAGGCCTACATTAGTCTCTAACAGGCCTACATTAGTCTCTAACAGGCCTACATTGGTCTCTAACAGGCCTACATTAGTCTCTAACAGGCCTACGTTGGTCTCTAACAGGCCTACATTAGTCTCTAGCAGGCCTACATTAGTCTCTAGCAGGCCTACATTAGTCTCTAACAGGCCTACATTGGTCTCTAACAGGCCTACATTAGTCTCTAACAGGCCTACGTTGGTCTCTAACAGGCCTACATTAGTCTCTAACAGGCCTACATTAGTCTCTAGCAGGCCTACATTAGTCTCTAGCAGGCCTACATTGGTCTCTAACAGGCCTACATTGGTCTCTAACAGGCCTACATTAGTCTCTAACAGGCCTACATTAGTCTCTAGCAGGCCTACATTAGTCTCTAGCAGGCCTACATTAGTCTCTAACAGGCCTACATTGGTCTCTAACAGGCCTACATTAGTCTCTAACAGGCCTACGTTGGTCTCTAACAGGCCTACATTAGTCTCTAACAGGCCTACATTAGTCTCTAGCAGGCCTACATTAGTCTCTAGCAGGCCTACATTGGTCTCTAACAGGCCTACATTGGTCTCTAACAGGCCTACATTAGTCTCTAACAGGCCTACATTAGTCTCTAGCAGGCCTACATTGGTCTCTAACAGGCCTACGTTGGTCTCTAACAGGCCTACATTAGTCTCTAACAGGCCTACATTAGTCTCTAACAGGCCTACATTAGTCTCTAACAGGCCTACGTTGGTCTCTAACAGGCCTACATTAGTCTCTAACAGGTCTACATTAGTCTCTAACAGGCCTACGTTGGTCTCTAACAGGCCTAGTAGACCCAAATATTTGGAAGGGGGAGGGGTGCTCAATGAAATGAATCATGTTGACTGATATACGTATGTAGGCTTAGGGCTACATGTATATGGCTATTAGCCTAATTACACAGTACAACAACACAAAATACTTTGTTTCATGTTGAAAATTCGACAACTCATAATTCACAGCATGCTGTGTAACTTTAATGTTCTCCAATTCCTTCAAACACGTGTCGTATTCTGAGCATGAGCGCCTGTAACCGTGGCAAGTATGTGTCCATTACTCTAGTCTACCCCGCCCCCAGCTCTGAGGTCAGCCAGCTCACTCCAATGAAAAAGTGACCAATTTACCTCAAAATGCTAATTCTAGCTGTACCCTCATTGGCAATACGCATGTGTGTGTATGTTTTTTTTTTTTACTTCCCTTAAAGGGACAAATTGACAAATCTGTGTGCAGCCACCCACTACCGTCTGCTGATTTCACTGATTAATCAAGTGAATTAAAAGTGGGTCTTAATTAAAAGGATCTGGATGTAATCCCAGACCAGACACTGGCAAGACGCCGCTGCACAGTCCGGCTCCCCACAAACAACCAACCTACCCCCCCCGGATAAATGACCACGACGTAAAAGGTGAATAATTCAATGTAATGAGAGGACTTAGCTCTAATAATAACTGGCACAGGGCTGTCAGAACCAGGAGGAATAGGTGCATTCCACAAATAAAGAGGGGCATAAGTGAAAGTGGTAAAGTAATCGCATAAACAACGACATAATTCAACAGGGTAAACAAAAAAGGGAAAAGTCAAAAACAGGACTTAATTCACTCCAAACCTTTGAACGTGTCCTTGACTTTGATTTAAAGACCATCTCCTTTAGACCCCAGTGTCAATGTTTTCATTTGCTTAAGTAACACTTCTCTTGAACTCGCACTTAATGGTCTGGTGAGCAATCATGACTACATGTGGGCCAGCGGTTCATAATGACAAACCCAGGGCTCGGCATGAATCACAGAGATTATCATTAAAGTAGCTGCGGCCGTGGTCCTCCTCTCAGTGTCCGTCATGTCAGACGGGATGACTTCAGCCAGAGCGCTTGGACTAGACAAAATAAATTCATCTCAGCCGCTTGACCAATAATACGCTATTCTGAAAGGTATGTGGAAACCAGCCTTCATTCAATAGAAATAAAACAATCGACTGATGGAAGTTATTTCTTTCAAAGATATTTTACAGCTAATATTAACTGCTGAAGCTCTTGTCCCTTGGTGGCCATTTTGCAAGATCAAGAACAAGTACAATGTTACTCTCCGCTGACTCCCACAGCATAAAAGAATATGAAAACACTACCCAACAACACAAAAACATAATAATATATACACAGACTAATTTAAATGATGATTTAAAAAAAATAATAATAAAATATATATATTTTTTTGCAGTCAGGCCACTGAACTTAGAAGCAGGCCAGGACAGTGTTTCTAGTTGCAGCAGCGCAATAGTTAGAATAACCTAGGTGGGGAACAACCAGGAGATCACTGCAACTCACACAAGTTGGAGAACTATCTCTCTCTCTCTCTCTCTTGCTCTCACACACACACAAAAGGAGCCGCATGTGATTGGTGGAGGCGGGACCCTTACAAAAAACTATTGTTGCTAATCCCTCCCAGAAAAATCTACTTTGCATTTGATATATTGCAAATATATGCCATCACACACACTGGAATTTAAAGGGTTAGTATTATAAAATGAATATGTGGTGTTATGATCAGGGCTGAAGTTGAATAAAAGATTGTATTATTTTCAATCTGACATTACAAAAAAAACAAAAATCCAGTGTTGTTGCTAATCATACATATGCTAGCCTGTTTTTTAACAATAATTTGTGATGCCATCACAAACACTGGCATTTAAAGGGTACAAATAAAAAAAATGCCTGCACCAGAATGCAGGAAATGAAGTCTTTGTAACAAGAAATGTCCTGGTGGGGGACCCCCAGACCCCCTGCTTAAAAAGTGGCCTGACTGGGGCTATATTTTGCACTATATTTCCTGGCCTGAATGATTTCCCCAGCCCTGGTTAAAAGCCTCCAATGCTTATTAGTGTGTGTGTGTTTGAACGTGTGCATGTTTTAACCATACATTTCCATTTATAAAATACAAAAAAAATTAAAATAATAATAATATTTTTGTTTATACTTTTTATTTTTTACCTCCTATAATAGTGGGGGTCGCGGCTCTCTGACACCGTTGTTTTTGGGTCGCGGCCTGAAAGGTTTGGGAACCCCTGGTCTACATCAGTGGTTCTCAACTGGTCTAGCCTCGGGACCCAACATTTTCCTTAGTCATTAAGACGCGACCAAAAAAATGTAACCACTATGATTTTTTTTGCAGTAATACACAATCTTTCATGCACTGTTAAAAACATGAAATAAACACAAAAAGTGCGACAAAAGTGCAACTAGGGCTAAAAACCCAATAAAATAAAATAATTATAATAAATAATATATGCTTCTTAGCAGACTTCTTAGCTTAACATAACAGACCTACAGTAAGTTTGGGGGAACTAATGGGATAACTGGGGTTGCAACTAAAGTGCAACTAGGGCTAAAACTAGGGATGGGTACCTTTCACATTTGAACCGATACCGGTACCGGTACCTGTGAATCGATACCGGTACCCAACGGTACCTTTTTTCGGTACTTTAGTTTCAAGAAATTTAAACTAAAAAAAATAAATCCAAACTTCAAATAACTACAATTTCGACAGTTTTCGGCTTGTCATTGCTCCGACTGCTTTGTTGTTGAATCAAGTCAAATCCTAGGTAAGCATATATTGTGCGTGTGAACGTTGACATGAAAAAAAAGGTAAAAAAAAGGTAAAAAAAACAATTTAATAAAAAAAAAAAAAAAAAAATTATTTTTTTTCCGGTTTCTCACTTGATTCGATACTCGGTAGTACCGACGTGTTTCGGTTCGGTACCTCAAAAGTACCGAATTCGGTACCCATCCCTAGCTAAAACACAATGAAATCAAATAATAATAATAATAATAAATAATATGCTTCTTAGCAGACTTCTTAGCTTAACATCACAGGGAACTAATGGGGATGTTGTTTGCTCCTGAGTCTCAAAGTCTGGGGTGTTGATAGACAAAGCAACTCTGAGGTCATGCTCAATGTCCAATATTTTCCTCTGCTTTGTCTTCAGCTGGACCAGGGCCCCGTTCCCCGTACCTGGATAACTGAGTTAGCCGGATAATTTCCAGTCTAGCCTGACTTAAGCCGGACCTTTCTGTTCCCCGACGCTCGATTGTCCAAATCACCATGACAACAGATCAAAAAGTTTGAGCCTGGTCAAGAGCAGGGTTAACTTCAGTTAGCCGGATGAACCATGGCCACGCCCCCGCAAATAAATGACAGCTCGCTTCCTGAAATGATTCTCACAGTCTAGAGATCCCATTTATACCATTCTGAATTATGTTTCTGTGCTTCGTTTTCCTAGAGGGGGCTTTTGAAATGTATAATAATAGAACTAAATGCTGATAATAAATCATATTAAGCCTATAGATTTACTTTGTCCTAAATAAAATAATGCACGTCATATACGGCGCTCGGAGTCGCGATACACGCTGCATGTGGTTATTTTAATAACGGCGCATTGCAAATGTGAATCCCGCGGGGATATTTTCAATGAATGAAACGGCCGTTTGGCTCTGATTAGTTTCATATATTCTCCGCTGTAGATTTGCTTAACGGAGCGCCCGGATTGTGTTTCATTCAAGCATAGAATTGAAGTGTCTATGCGTGGATTGTGGTTTTTGTGTGATATTGTAACTGGGATTAAAATGTCTGATGAGATGCGCTGTTTGACGGATTTGAGAAATTGAATGAGCCGTTGACGTCACATTAATGCATTTGAGAATAAAGAGATAAAACTTCATTCAAAAGAAAAATATTCTAAACACGGGTCTCTCGTCCATTAATGGATAAACAATGAATATATCCCGTCTGGCACAGTGGCGCAGCGGCTAGTGCACAATCCTGGCAACCGGGCGACCGGAGTTCAAAACCCCGCGTTTCCAATATAATCTTTTTAAAATATAATATTAATGATTATACGCAAAAGTAGCCTAGTTTTAAGTTAAAATATTATAAATCTACATGCATTGAGGATGTCATTCTTTATATAGCGCTCAACGTGCACCAAATTGAATTATTCCTACATTGCAAAAAGAAGGAAAAGACTAGGAGAAGTGGGATTCGAACCCGGGCCGTCTGCGTGAAAGTCAAAACCACAAACCGTCACACCACAGTGCAGATAAGTAAAAGATCCACCATACATCAATCAATGGGTAAGAGAGCCGTATCCTTATTCTGTATAACAGTTGAACTAATTATTTTCGCTAGCAAGATCTCATTTGATTATTCAATCCATAAACCTACTGCCAGCAGGCAAGTTTAAAGAAATATAATCTGATTGATTGGGGTAATGAGGGACTTAAAATTAGCCTATAGATTATGCATTTAACTTGTCGGCGAGGCTATTGAGCCGTACTGCAATCTGTTAATAAAGTTTTAAATCAATTAATCAATCAATGCCGTTAGAAAATCAGGATCTCTGCTATCGATACGTGCTGGCTTTTCAACTGAAGCGGCCGTGCGCACTTATCCTGGGTCTCAAGTCTGGTTCGAGTTAACGAGACTTAATCCACCTTCGAGGAACAGGAAAATCCCGGCTTCAAACATCGGGTTAATTGAATCTGGATAATGGGACTCTTGATCGACTTAGTTGAACCAGGTACGGGGAATAGGGCCCAGAGCTGAGAAGCCACTTTCACAAAGATGGGTAGTAAAAAAAATAAAATAATTAAAAGAAAAAGAAAAATTACTTTTCATTTTTTTATTATTATTATTTTTTTCACACATCCGCGACCCACTCAAAATGGCCCCGCGACCCACTCTTGGGTCGCGACCCACCAGTTGAGGAAACACTGGTCTACATTACATATGAGTGTTCTAACATAGTCTACACTACATATCTGAGTATTCTAACATAGTCTACATTACATATCTGAGTGTTCTAACATAGTCTATACTACATATCTGAGTGTTCTAAGTCTAACATAGTCTATACTACATATCTGAGTATTCTAACATAGTCTACACTACATATCTGAGTATTCTAACATAGTCTACATTACATATCTGAGTGTTCGAACATAGTCTATACTACATATCCGAGTGTTCTAACATAGTCTATACTACATATCTGAGTATTCTAACATAGTCTACACTACATATCTGAGTATTCTAACATAGTCTACACTACATATCTGAGTATTCTAACATAGTCTACACTACATATCTGAGTATTCTAACATAGTCTACATTACATATCTGAGTGTTCGAACATAGTCTACACTACATATCTGAGTATTCTAACATAGTCTATACTACATATCTGAGTATTCTAACATAGTCTACACTACATATCTGAGTATTCTAACATAGTCTATACTACATATCTGAGTATTCTAACATAGTCTATACTACATATCTGAGTATTCTAACATAGTCTACATTACATATCTGAGTATTCTAACATAGTCTACACTACATATCTGAGTATTCTAACATAGTCTACACTACATATCTGAGTATTCTAACATAGTCTATACTACATATCTCAGTGTTCTAACAGTCTACACTACATATCTGAGTGTTCTCACATAGTCTACATTACATATCTAATATGCACCATCATTGAATATTAGGGGTGTAAAGGTACACGTATCCGGACCGAACCGTTTCAGGACCTAAGGTTCAGTATGGCTGTGTACTGAACAAATCCAACAGTACGTTAACCACTAATGAACGTACGTGCAGAAATATTTTTTGCGTGCAGAATTGAATTCAAAACTCAATTATTAATTTCAATATAGAATATTCATTGACAGCCATGTTACCTGTTACCTATCCACTTTGTGCCTAGTAGTGGCACATAAGGCCTTCACAGAGCGTTTCCATTTCTCCCGGTCAGCTGCCATTGTTCTTGCTTCAGGCCATGAGCTTGAAGCAAGAACAATGGCAGCTGACCGGGAGAAGTGGAAACGCCATTGACAGCCATACTTGTACAATTAGTTACTGCACACATGTCCTGAGTGGAACATGGAAAGCCAAACTTTCGCCCACTGTACCGAAAACCCGAGGTATGTACCGAACCGTGGTTTTTGTGTACCGTTACACCCCTACTGACTATGTGGCGAACACGCTTTCTGTGTCCTCTCTCTGAGAGCAACAATCAGTGCATACCGCCATTATTCAGTCCCTACACACACACACACACACACACACACACAGAGACACACACACACACACACACACACACAGAGACACACACGCACACGCACACACACAGAGCTATGGACTTCAATTAAAGTCCCATTAAAGTTTGGGCTGAAAGGGGGATGGGCCAGGAGAAGTAGAGAAGGGCATATATTGATGGCGCCCTCACATCTCGTTCCTGCATTAAGTTGATTTTAAAAGCAATTAATAGCCGTGGTCAGAGAAGAGTAATGGAGCAGCCTCTGTTTTAACCTGCTGGACGCTCCCCAGCCACAGCTCTGACCAACACAGCCCTGCTCTGCATTATAAATGACAAGATAAATCTTAATGGATTGAGGATAATCAGCTGGCCATGAAGGCTGACAGATACACACATCCACTACTACACACACACAAACACATACACATATACACAAGCACGGACGTGCACACACAAGGGAAATTAAGGGCTTTGAATACGTCTGCATTGATTATTTTAAATTATTAGCCCACCTCTCGTTGGGCCTCCACTGCTTTTAGCCTGAGCTTTAACACATTTACAGAGACTTATTGACTATAATTACAACTGAGTCTTGGTAATGGACACATCAATTATGAGTCGCACGTGTCTCTGACCAGGCGCTGCCCAGGGAATCCCAATCTCTGAGCTCCGTTAGAATCTCTCCTCCTGGCCTGCAGCTCAATCAGTCTTTACCTTCCTCTCTCCTAAAACCATTAGTACCTGGCTGAAGCAGATAGCAGCCTAGACATCAGCCTAGAGACTGGATATCAGCCTTGAGACTAGACATCAGCCTTGAGACTAGAGACTAGACTTCAGCCTAAAACTTCGGACTAGAGACTAGACATCAGCCTAGAGACTAGACATCAGCCTAGAGACTAGACATCAGCCTAGAGACTAGACATCAGCCTAGAGACTAGACATCAGCCTAGAGACTAGACATCAGCCTAGAGACATCAGCCTAGAGCAGGGGTGGGCAATTATTTTCCCCAGGGGGCCAAATGAGCAACTGAAAATATTTTGGAGGGCCGGGCCAAAATTCCGAACTCAATTATGCATAATATACATTTAATTTCTATATAAAAAGCAGTAAATGGCATTGTTTTGACCGCTGGTAAGGTAAGAGTGTATGTTATTATTTGGCAATTAAAAGGTGAGGTTAGCTTTCAAAAATATCATTTATTCAAATAGAATTTCCAAAATGATAAACAAAATGTGAAACATTTAACTCGTTTTCAGTCACATTAATAACAAAGGGCATTTCTTAGCTTTCTAAAGACATCACATCATCTTTGTAGCCAAAATAAACAAGACATGTGACTGAACTGTGTAACTGTGTAAAGAAAAGTGTCCCAGTTTTGTAGCCTTTTTGACTTTACATGCCTATATTAAACATTTAATGTTTTGCAGAACTGTGCAAAAAAAAATATATATATATCATGTGTCCCATTTCACTTGTTATATTTCCACATTTTAGTGTTCTTCAGTTCTTTTTTTTTTTACTGTGCAGAAAAAAAGAAAAGGATCAAGTGTCCCATTTCACTTGTTATATTCCCACTAGGGATGTCCGATATTATCGGCCGATATCGGCAGTAAAATGTGATATCGGAAAATATCGGTATCGGTTTAAAAACAAAAAAAAACAATAACAATATTTGTTATATATATATCCAGTGAAATTATTAGTTACCTGAAATTATTCAGTTTTTTGGACGGGGAAACCCTGCATATACCGGTATAGGTTGATATCGGTATCGGAAATTAAGAGTTGGACAATATCGGAATATCGGTATCGGTAAAAAAGCCAATATCGAGCATCCCTAATTCCCACATTTTAGTGTTCTTCAGTTCCTTTTTTTTTTTTCATTCAGTGTGAGAAATCCAGTCTCTTTTGAGCTTTAACAAGTCCATCAAAGTCAGGCTGAATGTCTGAAGTGGAGATGCGAAGCACAGCTGACAGATGTTCATCAGTGAGAGAGGACCTGTACCTGGATTTGGTAAACGTCATGACTGAGAATGTCTGTTCACATATGTAGGTGGATCCAAAGAGAACCAACATCTTCTGAGCATGTCTCCTCATGTTTGGAAAGTTCTCCTCCTTGAGAGCAGAGTAGAACTCTAGCAGTGATGCTGACTTAAAGTGCTCTTTCAGTAGTGAATCAGACTGCAGGTCAATGAGTTCAAGCTGAACATCAGTGGGTACACTATCAACACTGCAGGTAAAGGGAGAGGAAACCAGTTGCATTTCATCCTCACCTTTTTGAAATCTTAAAAACGCCTTGAAAATTCATCATGCAGTGCTCCCAACATGGATGAGTACCTGTGCCGGTGATCAGCTGATGGTTTGACTTCTTTCAGGGTTTTCATGTGTTCGAGATTGTTGCTGCCTAGTTACCTTGAAATGTATTGCAACTTTGTCAAGAAGGCTTTCACATGGCTATGCATGTCATGAGCAAAAATGCCCTTGCCCTGCAGTTTTGTGTTCAGTAGGGATGGGTACCGTTCACATTTGAACCGATACGGTACCGGTACCTGTGAATCGATACCGGTACCCAACGGTACCTTTTTCTGTACTTTAGTCTCTAAAAATGTAATCTACCTACCTCAGTTGTGAAAAAAAATATCCAAACTTCAAATAACCACACTTTTTAAACTACCAATCAAGCACTGTGAACGGAAATTTGGCCCCATAATTACTCATGCGATCCGGATATGGCGTGAATCACAAAAAAAAAATCCTAACCCACAGAAATGGCACAATCATACTCCCTTATTCAATAACAATGCTCTCTTAATTGGAAAACGACCTATAAGATTCCCTATATGGGAAGAGCAAGGCATACACTCATTAGGGGATGTTTTTAACAAACAGGGTTTTTGTAGTGATAAAGAAATACGCAAAAAAATTTATCTCACCAAGTCCACATGGCTTTTTCACAAACAGTTAAAGCTATGTTTGAAGTCTCACGGTGTTCCATTAGACAGACCAATTGAACACCACAGATACCACAAATTCTTCTACGCAAGAGAGACATCGAGAGGTTTTGTTTCAGAATTTTATCATCAATTACTAACGTCCTCGTATGAAACCCTCCAACTTGACTCTGTCTGGAGGAGGGATATACCAGACCTGGAAAATGACTTTGATTGGCAAGGAGCCTGGGCAAATGTCCGACTTACATCAAGGAACCCGGATCATCAACAAATCAATCTTAACGATATTCACAGGTCATACTTGACTCCTATAAGACTGTGCCGAATGGGGCTTAAACAAGATTCCAAATGCACCCAATGTACAAATGGGGACGAAGGGACATTTATGCACATGTATTGGGACTGCTCACCAGTTAAGGCATTCTGGAAAGATGTGACCCAACAAATATCAAAACTTGTATCTTGGAATATACCTGTACACCCCTCGGTATTATTATTGAATGATGTTTTTGAGTTTGCAGTGAATCCACAGCTAAAGAGATTGGTTTTATCGGGTATCACAGTAGCCAAAAAGCTGATCGCATCACGCTGGTTTCAACCGGAAAAAATGTGCCGTAAAGTTTGGTTTCTTACATATCTCGATGTAATTTACCATGAAATATCTACAGCAAGAATTCTGGGTCTCAATGAATCCAAAATGTCAATGTGGTTAGAAGTGGTGGAGAGAATAAAAGCTAGCTTATAATGGTAGTGTCTGGTTGGGTGCGAGGGATAGTGGAGGTACTTCTCAAGGTGGGGTCCGGGAGGGGGGGGTTCGAGCTGAGCATATGTGTGTAGGTTTTTTTTTTTAGATAACAGGTATTATGGGTATATCTTATATAAGACAACTAACTAAAAGGTGATCTCATTGGATGTGCCGACAATTAATGCTTGTATATCTTATCGTGTGTTGTCATGTTTGTTTATATGTTTGTTTAAAAAATAATATAAAAAAATAAAATACAAAAATAACCACACTTTCGACAGTTTTCGGCTTGCCATTGCCCTGACTGCTTTGTTGTTAAATCAAGTAAAATCCAGGGGCGGCTACGTGGCGTAGTGGGCAAGGCACTCGCCACGAAATGCTGGAGACGCTGGGCTCATCAGTTCGAGCCCAGCGCTCCACATTTGCTTTCAGTTTAGCTGGTCGTCCGTACTAATACACATTGGCCGTATTAGGGGGTGGGAAACTGATGGGTGGGGATCGGGCGTTGTGGACAGCGACTCCTACAGGTCGGTTGGTGCGCCTGCGCAGTAGAATCAGGAAGTGTCGGGGGCAGCGTGAGCCTCCCACGCGTTACTCCTCGCCACTGAGAGATCGAGCTGCGCAGGTGAAAAGATGCGACTGCTGTTACCTCAAGTACCGGAGGGGACTTGTGCTATGTATGACTTAGTCCACATTGCAGCCGGCTTGTGGGAGGCAAGAAACAGCGTCCGTGACAGGGGAGGGTTGAATTGGATGATACGAAATTGGGATGGGAGAAAAAATATAGAAAATGGGAGAAAAAGTGGATAAAAAAAATCAAGTAAAATCCTAGGTAAGCGTATATTGTGCATGTAAACGTTGACATGGAAAAAAAAAAGTAAAAAAAAAAAAAAAAACGTTTAGTATTTGGCCCGCGGGCCGTACAATGCTCAGGTCTGCTCTAGGCTGATGTCTAGTCTCTAGGCTGATGTCTATGATTCTGACCAGCCCGCAAAAGATTACATCATAATAATTTTTTTTTTTTAACTTTTATTTCTTCATGTCAACGCACAATATACGCTTACCTAGGATTTGACTTGATTCAACAACAAAGCAGTCGGGGCAATGGCAAGCCAAAAACGGTCAAAAGTGTGGTTATTTGAAGTTTGGATTTTTTTTCCACAACCGAGGTAGGTAGATTACATTTTTAGAGACTAAAGTACAGAAAAAAGGTACCGTTGGGTACCGGTATCGATTCACAGGTACCGGTACCGTATCGGTTCAAATGTGAACGGTACCCATCCCTACTGAGCACACAACTGCAGGGCAAGGTCATTTTTTATCATGAAATGCATAGCCATGTGAAAGCCTTCATGACAAAGTTGCAATTAATTTCAAGGCAACTAGGCAGCAACAATCTCGAACACATGAAAACCCTGAAAGAAGTCAAACCATCAGATGATCACCGGCACAGGTACTCATCCATGTTAGGAGAGGAGAACTGGATGATGAATTTTCAAGGCGTTTTCAAGATTTTAAAAAGGTTGAGGATGAAATGCAGCTGGTTTCCTCTCCCTTTACCTGCAGTGTTGATAGTGCACCCACTGATGTTCAGCTTGAACTCATTGACCTGCAGTCTGATTCACTACTGAAAGAGCACTTTAAGTCAGCATCACTGCTAGAGTTCTACTCTGCTCTCAAGGAGGATAACTTTCCAAACATGAGGAGACATGCTCAGAAGATGTTGGTTCTCTTTGGATCCACCTACATATGTGAACAGACATTCTCAGTCATGACGTTTACCAAATCCAGGTACAGATCCTCTCTCACTGATGAACATGTCAGCTGTGCTTCGCATCTCCACCTCAGACATTCAACCTGACTTTTATGGACTTGTTCAAGCTCAAAAGAGACTGGATTTCTCACACTGAATGAAAAAAAAGAACTGAAGAACACTAAAATGTGGAAATATAACAAGTGAAATGGGACACATGATCTTTTTTTTTGCACAGTTCTGAAAACATTAAATGTAAAGTCAAAAAGGCTACAAAACTTGTTTCAATAGTATATGAAACTCAAAATGCCCTTATTATATTGTTATTAATGTGACTGAAAATTTGTTAAATGTTTCACATTTTGTTTATCATTATTATTATTTATCATTTTGGAAATTCTATTTGAATAAATTATATTTTTGAAAGCTAACCTCACATTTTAATTGCCAAATAATAACATACACTCTTACCAGCGGTCAAAACAATGCCATTTACTGCTTTTCATATAGAAATAAAATATATTATGCATAATTGAGTTCGGCATTTTGGCCCGGCCCTCCAAAATATTTTCAGTTGCTCATTTGGCCCCCTGGGAAAAATAATTGCCCACCCCTGGCCTAGAGACTAGATATCAGGTTAGAGACTAGACATCATCTTAGAGACTAGACATCAGCCTAGAGACTAGATATCAGGTTAGAGACTAGACATCATCTTAGAGACTAGACATCAGCCTAGAGACTAGATATCAGGTTAGAGACTAGACATCATTTTAGAGACTAGACATCATCTTAGAGACTAGATATCAGGTTAGAGACTAGATATATCAGCCTAGAGACTGCTGCCTCCATCCACTCACTATTATAATTATTCAAAAGAATGACCCAACAGCTGAGCGGCTACACAAACAAACAACAGGGTACATACCAGTGTTGTGTGTGTGTGTGTGTGTGTGTGTGTGTGTGTGTGTGTGTGTGTGTGTGTGTGTGTGTGTGTGTGTGTGTGTGTGTGTGTGTGTGTGTGTGTGTGTGTGTGTGTGTGTGTGTGTGTGTGTGTGTGTGTGTGTGTGTGTGTGTGTGTGTGTGTGTGTGTGTGTGTGTGTGCATGACGCAGTGAGAGAGACTGTATGTGGGTGTGGGAGCAGGGTACCTACCGGTGTGCGTCCGTATGTGCGCCAGGAAGGCCATGGAGTTGCTGCTCTTGCAGACCTTGCCACAGTATTTACACACGCTGCCTTGGTGCTCCTCCCTCTCGCGGTTGATCTGCTCAGTGTCCTCCAGCACGTACTTGTTCACCTCCCTCAGGAGCTCCTCGTGTTTCTCCTTGATGTGGACGAACAGATCCTGCTCCGATTCAAACCGCTCCGTGCACTTGACGCACTTGAAGCTGGCGCCCCCTTCTGGCAGCTCCTCCACGCTGTTCTGCTCGTTGCGCAGGTGGGAGGCGCTGGTCAGGTGCTGGTGCAGGTTGCTCTCCGCATAGAAGGACTTGCCGCACAGCATGCAGTGGAAGTGCTTCTCCTTGGTCGGGTGCTTCATGGAGATGTGGACGTTGAGGCCGCTGAGGCTGTCGGCCAGGAATCCGCAGTCGTCGCACCGAACACGGACAGTGGGCCCGCTGGCCCTACTCTCCTCCTTCAAATGCTTGTTCATCCTCCTGACGTGCGGGTTGGGGCGGAAAGGGGTGGGGAATCTGGCGGGGACCGGCGACCCTCCGGTCAGACAGATAACAGCGCCTTCCCCCTCCAGAGCCAGGCGCTCGTGCGCGGCCTGCTCGTCCTCGGTGAGGGACTTGATCGACACAATGCAGGCGTCAAAAGGAAGGGCTTTGATCATCTGAGTGTCTGTGAGACAGGGGCCGCCTTTCTCCTCAACCATCTCCACGTCTTCTTCTAAGTCGTAGGTCTCTGCGTCTTCGCCCTCACCCTCACCCTCGCCCTCGCCCTCCTCCTCCTCCTCCACCTCCTCCACCTCCTCCTCCACCTCCACCTCCATCTCTTCTTCCTCTTGGTCCTGCACCTCAGAGGCTTCAACGACTGGTTCCATGGAGGTCTCCTGAGGACAGGTCTCAGACAGGGTGTCCTCAGGACAGGTCTCAGACAGGGTGCCCTGGGGACAGGTCTCAGACAGGGTGCCCTGGGGACAGGTCTCAGACAGGGTGTCCTGAGGACAGGTCTCAGACAGGGTGTCCTCAGGACAGGTCTCAGACAGGGTGTCCTCAGGACAGGTCTCAGACAGGGTGTCCTCAGGACAGGTCTCAGACAGGGTGTCCTCAGGACAGGTCTCAGACAGGGTGTCCTCAGGACAGGTCTCAGACAGGGTGTCCTCAGGACAGGTCTCAGACAGGGTGCCCTGGGGACAGGTCTCAGACAGGGTGCCCTGGGGACAGGTCTCAGACAGGGTGCCCTGGGGACAGGTCTCAGACAGGCAGGTCTCAGACAGGGTGCCCTGGGGACAGGTCTCAGACAGGGTGCCCTGGGGACAGGTCTCAGACAGGCAGGTCTCAGACAGGGTGCCCTGGGGACAGGTCTCAGACAGGGTGCCCTGGGGACAGGTCTCAGACAGGCAGGTCTCAGACAGGGTGCCCTGGGGACAGGTCTCAGACAGGGTGCCCTCAGGACAGGTCTCAGACAGGGTGTCCTCAGACAGGGTGTCCTGCTGGGCTGGGTCAACCTCGCCACCACCAGCATCAGATGCGACGGTCATTGTCTGAACCTCGGTGCCCTCCTCGGCATAGCAGGTCACCGCCTCCACGATGTCATCTGCGTCTTCACTGACCACTGCATCAGCAGCGTCCGAGGGGACGGTGCATATATTTACTGTGCTCGTAGCTACACCCACCGCCTCTACAACCAGGCTGTTGTTGGAGCAAGGAGTGGCCTCTTCCGTGTGAGTCACGTCGGGGTCGTCGGGTCGAGGTTCAGGGTCGGGGCCGGCCCCTGCCTCGTCCCCCAGCTCCATGGCCTCCGCCTCCACCGGAGGCTGTGGCGCTTCATGCCCGACGCCCCCCAGCGGCTCCAGGTACTTCTGGCTCTTCTGCTTGTGCTTCTCCGTGGCGGCGTGGCGAGACATCTCCCGGCTCGTCAGGGCATAGTAGCTGCACGCCAGACACACATACTCAAAGTCCCTGGTGTGCTTCCTCTTCACGTGCATGTGGAGAGACGGGACGGAGTGGGCGACAAAGTCACAATGACCGCAGGCGTTGACGGAGTCATATTTACTCTTTTTGGGCGTCGTCACGACTTGTGCTTGGTCATCTCCGCTGGTCTCTTTGGGGTCTGTATTCTCAGACGCAGCCTCTGCATGCTGGTCCTGGGGGAGCTGCTCTGCCATCGGGGTCGTGGCATCTGCGTCCGTGTCGATCGGGTCCTTGTTGGAGGAGTCGTGCGCACGTTTGACATGTTTCTTGGTGACACAGTGGCGGTCCATGTCTCCCTTCGTCACACAGCTGTAGTTGCAGAGGGTGCAGTTGTAGCCGTACTCCTTGCTGTGCTTGCGGCGCACGTGAACGTTCAGGTTGGTGGCGTTGGACACCACCAGGCCGCAGTAGCCGCACGTGGTGGTGGCCGCCTGCTTGGGCCGACCCCGCTTCTTCTTGGGAGGCTGGAACTCCTCCAGTTTCTCCCCCTCGGCCAGCACGGCCGTGGCGGCCTCCACCGCCTCCTCCGCCTCGGGGTCCACCTCGGACAGCGAGAGCACCACCGCCTCTCCTCCTCCTCCGGCTCCCTGAGCCGGGTCCTCCGTCAGACCGCCGTCCTCCGCGGTGTCTCTGCTCACCTTCTCGATGTAGTCTGCGAACAGGGAGGAGGTGTTCTCCCCGGGCTGCCGCTGCAGGTGGCTCTCCGAGCTCAGGTGGGTCTCCATCCACTCCCCCGTGGCGGAATAGTAGTGGCACAGTTTGCAGTGGTACCAGTCCGGACCGGGGTGTTTGACTCGCACGTGGCTTTCGAGCAGCGCGGGGGTGCTCACCCGGAACTCGCAGTTCCCACATTTGAGCTGGAACCTGGAGCTGAGGGTGCGTTTGGGTGCCGTCCGTACCGGGGGGGTCTTCAGGGTGTCTGGAGGAGCAGCCACAGACGCCTCCTCTTTGTCCACTTCATTGTCACTATTAACTGGAACAAAGTACACATGTTTAAGGCTCACTTTCATCGTTTACTTCATAATTACATTTTATTTTTTCTAAGCCAAAGCAGGCTGTGTAGTGTGTATATATACACACATAGAGTAGGCATCCACACACACTACACAGCATTTACAGGCATAACTAAACGTCATGGCTCATCCCCTACTCAGGGTATTCATTAGGTGGTGTCAGAGAGTCAACTACCCATGTGACCCAAGGATAGTAGTACCAACGTGAAAAACATGTCGATACATTTTGAAATGTTCAATTGCAAATTGAATCAATTGTTGTTGTTTTTCTGGTAAATTACTTGTTTAGATTAATCGACTAATCAATAAAATAATCAACATATTAATCGATAACAACATAATCGTTAGTTGTAGCCCTAATATATATATATTATATACACATGTATAATCTAAGCTCCAAACTCCAAGCACCAAGCTCTGTAGTATGAATATATTTTACCACATTACAAAGAGGAGAGGGGGTCAGTCCTTCTCTGGGGGCCAGGATCTCTCATTATCTGCATTTAATTTCTATATTTTATTCATAAATGTACAATTACTCTGGAGATCCGTCGTTGGGCATAATTATTAAGTAACAAAATAAAGAAAATATATTCTATGTATGAAAATGTGTGTATTGCTATACCCCTACCGTATACTGTACTGCTGTATACGTGCTACTATTATTCATAGTATTACAGTTTTTTTTGCATACCGGCAGCCTATATTATCACTTTTATGTGTATATAGTATATATTATGGTGTAACTATCTGTATTGTGTTAGTAGTTATAGCTTTTCATATTCTTTAGCGGGGAGCAAGCATTCCATTGTACTCGATACATGTGGTAAAAAACTTAAATATTGATCTTGGTTACTAACTAACACATGTTTTTTTGTTATTCATAATCCTAAATGTACATCCAACCTCCAACAGAATCTATGTGTTATTTAGGCTGCATGACATGTTATTAATAGGGATAGGGATAGGGATCACGTGATTTTCCGAAGATCGTGATCGGCAAAAAGATATATATATATATATATATATATCAGGAGTTTTATTTTTTTTTATTCTTTTTTATTCAACAAACATGACCATGTTCACGTCTTAAACTCATACTGAGGCCTTAGTTTTGGTTTTAAATTGCATATCATCATTCATTTATTTATTGCCACACAGAGCAGAAGAATTTTGCCAAAACAAACCAATAGTATGATATATAGGTCAAAATATAGGTCAAAACAGATCCGATTACCCCAAGACTGGTCAAATAAATTGCTTACCTCAGAACAGATGTTATCTAAAAAGATTATTCCAATTCCTGATCGCCATTCCAAATATCGATCGCGTTTATTGATTCAGCGTTGGGTACTGTAAATATGTATTCCACGCGTTTTCCGGCTCGGCGATCAACTTGGGTCTCTTCAGATGCCTCGCCGGAGAAGTAACATGAGGAGGCTGGACCCCCCCCCCCCCCCCCCCATCAGTCTAAACCAATGGGGTGCAGTTACACAGGGAGAGACGATAGGGGGCGGTATTTTCACAATTGAGCTCAGAGAGAGTCTGCAACACTAGCGTGAGGCTCGATTGATGAAATATGAATTCAAATCGTGAATAAAAAAAAATACGACAAACAAATGCTATATAGCGTTGGTGGCACTCAACTGGCGGCATGAACTAACGACAAAACGCGTCCGTGGCACTCAAAGTGTTAACAGACAGATAATACAATAAAGAGGTGGAGTAAAATCAAATTAAATATGAATTAAGTTGAGCACAATAGAATATAGTATAATTATGCTCCGTCTAAATATAGTGCCCGGAGACATTTGAGTGTAACAGAATTAGATATAAGGTTTTAAAGGGTGGGCGACACTGCCATCTGGCAGGATGCGGCCGGCATTGCACTTTGGCAATCTCAAAATCCTTTCCTATGGCAACACAGAGGTCAGTGGATGAATAATGAATAAAGATATTGAATAAAAGAAAAAACTACCAAAACCCGAGATATCTCGGGTCTGGCGTCCAACGCATGGCGAGTTAACACGACTTATCTCGGGTTTGGCGCCGAATGTGTTAACACTCAAGGATTTTTCTTTATTGTGTAAGAAAGAATTTTACCTTTCAAAAGAGACCTGAGGCATGCATGTGCTATAAGTATAAAGTATGATAAATCGCAAATTACTTTGGGTATGCGATCGTCAAAAAGAAAAACTAGCCCCATTTCCCCCAATGCCTAATAGGTTAAGCCCCTTATTTCACATCATAAATAGTTAGACGCAAATAAAGGAAGCTGTCATGAAACCGTTGTAGTCCTAAGAGAGAGGACACCCGGGGCTTTCGATGTACGTCGAAATTTTATAAAACTATACTACCCAGCGCACACCAGCCCCTGTCTAAGCTGGAGGGAATGACATGAATATTTTTTTTACATTATTTTCGTGATTATATATCTCACAGGTCGAATATATGTCTAACAAGACAGATACTGTTTTATTTAACATACTGTCTAACAAGACAGATACTGTATTACATCACAATTGTGAAACTTTTCAGAGAACAGGTGACACATTTTCTTCAGTTTATGTGGCGATACATTTCCAGATACACCAGAAGCCAATTGCATGAATGGAGAATCAGCAGAATTTTTTTTTCAGTAACAGTAAAATAATTATGAAAAAAGAAGGGCACCTTGATTTTTGCATCAAGAATGACTTTGGACACACAGACCCCGATACTGGCAGAGGAGTGATGTGGGCCTGCCCTGAGCTCAAATAAATAATTTAGATTTAATTATATTTTTGATTATTTATCTTTTTTTAATCATTTACTTATTAATTTATTTTTACTTTGTTTGTACTACAGTATTATTTATTCATTTATAATTATTTTGTGCTTAATATTATTTACTCATGTTTTGAAGGTGTGAGGGAAGTAGGTGTTCTGGGATGGAGGGGGGGGGGCTTGGGTGGGGAGGGCGGTTGAACTGGGGCAGTAGGGGAGTGGTAGGATGGGAATGTTGTGGGTGTATATATTTAAACTTTTCATTTTTTATAAAGTACATACAAAAAAATTTAAACATGTTGGAACCCACGTGTCAAAAAGACTGCAGAACAATACTCACAAACGCATTCCGTGTCTTTGGTGTGGACCCGCTTGACGTGCACATCTAGAAGAGGCTTGTCCCTGAACTCCTGCCCACAGTAGTTGCAGGAGTAAATGATCTTGGGTTTCGGGGTTCGTTTGCTCACTCTCCTCTGCTGGGTGGGAGTCTCCTCCGCCTGGCCCGTCTGCTTCCTGGCTGTAGTCGTCTCCTCCTCGACAGAAACCTTTGTATCTGTCCCACCATCCCCTGTATTACAGTCGTTATCTAGTGCTCTCTCATCATCCACAACAGCTCCTGTTTCCAGCTCACTGCCGCTCTCCCCCTCCGAGCCGGGCTCCTGCGCGTCAGACGGAGCCGCGTCAGACGGACGCTCTGGTGGTCTGGTGTCCCGCTCGGCCTCTGGTCTGGTGTTCCTTCTGCCATGACTGGCTCCTCGGCCCGAGTGTTTCCTCGCTGAATGGATCTTCAGGGCCGTGGGGGTTTTGGCCACAAAGTGGCAGGTGGGGCAGGTGCAGCCGTCGTCCGCCACTGGGCCCAGCAGCGCCGCTCCACCCGCCCGCGTCTCGCCTGCTTCACCCCTGGCGTCTCTCTCTCCGTCTCCTTCTGTCTCCTTGTCCTCAATGACCACGTCTTTCTCCGTCCTCAGCACTCGATCCATATCATATCCTGATACAATCAAATATGATCAAACTGCTGAAAAATAGACACAGAATATTAGTTTTACACTTTCATGTATGTTTATAAACAAACGAAAGAAGATAAAAGAAAAAGAAAAGCAAGTAAGCCTTGGATAGGCCCACATAAATCTAATCTGGTCTAAAAATAAAGTTATCAAATCTTTCACTTGGACGGGAAGACCAAACAGTTATTTGTCGCCATCTAGTGCTTTTGTAAGTGAACTGCAATATTTTTAAAGTTCTGTCAGCATTAAAACTGTGGAAAATGAAACTAGATAAACCCAGCAGCAGGTTTATAAGTCTTCCTCACATAAATGAACATTATCTATGACTTGCTTTTTAACTTAGTTGCATACAGACAGACAGTAAAGTCATGTATTTCACTAAATGCCTCAAATAAAATTGCTGAAACATTGGGCAAGTCAATTACAGTAATATGGGAATACATGCTTGAAATTAACACCAGCTACCAGCCAAATACTGAGAAAAAAATGTCTTTATCTTGTGTTCTGTCATTCCCTCCAGCCACTCTGACTACTAGGCTAGACTAGAAATTGTGTAGCCACTGTGGCCGGTTGACAAAAAAGTTCTGGCCCTGGAAAGTGTCACTGAAAAGGTTTTTGCATAATGTGCTGACATGGCTTGTTCAAACGTTAAGACTCATGCCTGAGTATCCGTAATGTAAAGTCACCTGTGAACAACTCACAGCACTCAGGTCAAAGATCAACGTCCACAGCCGCTCTAATCTTCTTCCAGACATATGCCAAAACTTTAATTCCCTGATTCATGGGACTTCACTCTACCTCTCACGTTACCAGGATATATTTCACCCCTTCCCTCCTACCTCCTAGGTTCTGAGGTCAAATTACAGGCTTAAGTGTGGAGCCAAGTAGAGAATCAAGATTTACTACCAGCTTCTCAATTAGTCTACCCTCAACCTGCTTCTGCCCCCTCTTATGAGCACCGCCAACTGGCTAAAACTTTAAAAAGTGATTTACCTCTAATAATACCCACCTCCACCCCCCAAAATGCTGTAGTAGTGTCTAGATCCAAGCACCCAGAAGGACATTTGCTGTGACCTGGAGAGGGGTCGTCATTTGTAACTAATCATCATTTTCACCCAAATAGTTGAATTGGGAGTTTATCTCTACCTATCCTACTACCTACAAATTGAAAACACATTTATAAACATCCCTCTGGGGGAAACGGGGTCTAAACATAACCAAAATGTTATAATATGCTCCAAAGCTATTGAAAATCTGCTAAGTAGCCTATTGAGTTTGGCAGCCTGGTGGGCAAACAACTAGACCGGTCTATGGGCTCTGGTGAAGCTCATAGGATTAACTTACTAGAACTACAAAGTGTGCATGTGTGTAGCAAATCCTATGGACCGAAGTTGCCTCGAGGCTGCCTGCAGGTATGATGTACAGTATGCAGTTAGACACGTTCCAAATTAAAACAGCCCCAATAGCTTGCTATAACTAGAAAACAAACAAACAAACGACCTACCTCTGACTACCTGAGCTCTGACTACCTGCCAACAAAGGGAGTAGAGCAGGTAAAGCTGAGTGGATTTCATTATGACATAATAATACACCCAGTTAATAAACACAAAGCACAGACAAGTTAATAAACTAGTACCAGATTTACCACTGTCTGATTGAATCCTGTCATTACTACTTGCACTTTGTTCTATTGTTATTACTACATCCTTGATCTAATGGGGCAATAAAAAAACATTTTTCATTCACAAATAGATTTCTGCCTTCATTGCAGAATAACACAACTGACCAAGAGACAACCCTGTTTAGGTTAGGTTTACTTTATTTGATCAAGGGGGACAGCGTACATTAATAAAACATTTTACAAATGTAAATGCCCCATTTTTTGTCCAGAACTCCATAACTGTCTCGTTGAAGAGATAGGCTAAGTGGTGACAATGAAACCTATGATAATTAGCCACTCATATTCTCTCGTTGGTCTAATTTCTAGTGAATTAAGGCCAATTTAACTTTCCTTTACTTCAGTTGCTCTGGGCTGAGGACTGCTACTGCTTGTGGATGTGTCTTGGGGTCCAATATGCGTTACCTCTGGGAGGTTGTCAGGTCAGGCTGAGCTACCACTGCTAATCAGTGAGAGTTCTCAGTCACCTTTTTATAATATACCGTAAAACTTCAAAATACAACCAGTCCCAAATAGACACCTGTTGCAAATAAAGGAGGGGTGTTTGTATGCGTTTTGACAAATACAAGGCAGGTCTCAATTAGAAGCCTGGTTTATCCGGTTGCCATTGACACTGCAAAACTATGGTACTTCTAATGTACATGTTATGTGGCTTCACATTCATTTAGCAGGTCACCATCAATCTTGTTATCAAAGCTAATAATCCACAGGATTAGTAGATGAATAGCCCGTTCTTTATTCGTTTTACTTTAATGTGTACATGAAATGTCATACATGGTACAAGCCTGGGCTATTCATTTAATTCAAGTGTCATTATAACTATAGATTGTTTCAAATTGACAACAATACAACAATTCTAGACTGACCTACGTTTATTTCCTGTTGCAATGTTTGCTAATGCAATAGTTGACGGGAAATACATTTGGGTCCAAACGGTTCCCTAGCAACAGTCAGAGTCCCTGTGAGCCCGTCTCTGTACAGTTTCTACGTCAAATGTATATACACTCTTTTCTGGAAACTTTTTGTATCACAAACAGTGATACAGTACCCCCCCCCCCCCCCCCCCCCTACCCAACCTCCTCCAATGTATTTGCCAATCTGGTATGTCATAAATGTATAGATGTAGCAGTACTGTCTATCTGTATGTCATTATGTTACGATTAATTGAAAATGGGGGACCCTGATGTAAACAAGACGAAAGTCTTTCTCTGGTCTGCATCCCCTTAACAATTGTATGTATTGAGCTGTACTGTACTGTACCCATTCTGCAATCTGTTAATAAAGTTTTCAATCAATCAATCAAACTGTATTTGCAAATCTGGTATGTCATAAATGTATAGATGTAGCAGTACTGTCATGTTATTATGATGAATTGAAAATGGGGGACCCTGATGTAAACAAGACTAAAGTATTTCTCTGGTCTGCATCCCCTTAACAATTGTATGCATTGAGCTGTACTGTACTGTACCCATTCTGCAATCTGTTAATAAAGTTTTCAATCAATCAATCAAACACTGTTCCCCTACAGGCTACAGCGGCTCTGCCCGCCAACTGTCTGTCAACCATCCAACGAGCTAGCGACCTAGCCGACCAGCTAGCAACTGGCTTATCAAGCTTCCACAAGTACAACCTAAAGGACTTTCGACTGCATATCTCCACCTCTACGGCAGTGTATCCACATTACCACTTGTCCCCAGTGTTGACAAGAGTGTGAGAAAACATTTCACAGTGGAAGAACGACCCATGTCGCAGGAACTAAGTTGTTCCGCTCGTTGCAAGGGAGCTAACCAGCTAGCCAACATGTTCCAAGTGCTGTGCCGTTTCGAGTGGCGTTTAGCGTATCCAATAGAATTACAGTATTACCTCTGCTGCCCAATCGGGGCTAGGCGAAGGCGGGGCTTGCGCCTTTCCAAGCCCTGGAAAACGACGGCAGCGCAGAGGCCCAAAAAGGAGGCTAACATCGACCTTTGACGTGCTGATAAATACAGGCAAAACAACTGCCGTAAATGAATCAAAGAGCCCCCTCGTGCTTTCTGAAACACGATACGATGTTTAATTGTTCTATATAATGTTGATTTAAAATGTCTTACCTGTGATTATACCAGTAATTGCAATGTCCGCGTTTTTGGCTCCTGGTCACTAATGGCGTACCGTAGCATGAACCATGCGTCACCAGGGGGCGGGGCCCAAACGCTGCCCGCTGTTCTCTCTCGCTCATCAGCTGATCCGTAGCTTTGCGTTCTTTCAGTGGAACTTGTTGTTGAGCTGACTTGTGTTGATTTTACCATGTGTCCCGGTTGTCTAATTGCGGAGGGTTCCTTTGTGTATATTAGATTCGATTAACATGTATTGTCATTATGCAGCACAAGTACAGTACAACGAAAATAAGTTTGGCATCCAAATTCCAATCGAAGTCAACTTCCTGTCTGTTGTTGCTAGGCAACTGCAGCGTGGGGGAAACTGTCCTGCCTGGTACATGTGTACGCTTCATTTAGTGGAGAAATGCAGACGGGAGAGTCGACCAAAGCAGACCCTGGTCCCCCAAGTCAAATTCTACATATGTCTGCTCTACCCATTTCATAACAGGTGAGAATAAGGAACAAATATTTATATAGTAAATTAAGTTGTATTGGCTGTGAGGCTGTAAACAGCAGATACATGTTAGCCTATATGAATTGAAAATGAGCTGTTTGCTAGCTCTAGTTCATGACAGCTAGCATATATAGCTTGTCCAACAATGTAGTAGTACTACAGTACCGATATCAGCTTATCTTATCGAATCTTACGTGGATGTTTGATCAGGTAGTGGTACACATTTGGGTATTCGAGAGATGGCCAAGTCTTTGGATTGTTCTCCCAGTGGTCTGCAGGTGTCTACATATGTCTGCTCTACCCATTTCATAACAGGTGAGAATAAGGAACAAATATTTATATAGTAAATTAAGTTGTATTGGCTGTGAGGCTGTAAACAGCAGATACATGTTAGCCTATATGAATAAAAAATGGGGGACCCTGATGGAAACAAGACAAACGTCTTTTTCAGGTCTGCATCCCCTTAACAATTGTGTGTATTGAGCCGTACTGTATTGTACCCATTCTGCAATCTGTTAAATAAAGTTTTCATTCATTCATTCATTCTGCTAGCTGATTGATTGACTGCTAGCTACTTCGCCATATAGTCCATTCTCAGTGTAGCCTACATGCCTTTTTCATTTTTATATGTAATGTTACTACTAGTATACTATTTATCAATCACATTCAGTGTTGTTGTCCTTGCTCTAAGGACTGAGGGGGGGGGGGGAGCGAGCAAGAGCCCATGTATTGTATTTATAATTTTTATGTCTTAATCTACTTTCATTCTGATTTAATTACTGGACTGTCATTATTGTTATTATTATTTCTGTTATTGTCCTGTGATTTATCATTGATTATTACTGTTACTGTATTGTTTGTCTTGTTTCATGTTAAAAAAAGGAAAAATAAAAACATTTGTTAAAAAAAAAAAAAAATTAAGTGTAACTAAAATACATTTATTGTCAACATCCATCTCTTCTATGGTACAAAACAAGACTGCAAGAAGGGTACACCTCTATCAGCTGAGTAACAATTCCATTGGCAGGATTCATCTGTGCCCACGGTCCTGGTGTAGCCGAGGCGGCCGGCGGCCTCCACCTTGAAGAGCAAGGCTGCTACATGGCTGCATGTCTCGCCTAAGCTGAATAAATAATATGAAACCATGTAAGCTCTACGCGCAAATCTCATTAAGTTAACAGTCACTCGAGACAAGGACACTAGTATTGGTGCAGCTATATAACATGTATCGATAATTCACAAAATTTGTGGCAACATTTTTTTTATTATTATTTTTTATTTAAAAAATATTATTTTGTATAACTCACACCGCCATACAGTCACAGTGACCTGCAACCACCTTTGCCGTGCCATCTAAGGCCACCCAAGGATGATGTGGATCATCATTCACTCTGTAGAATGGTCTGACATCTGCCCGCAACAAGGTGCACCGTGTCCGTTCCCTGTGGAACACTGTTTCTACCCAACCAGAGACAAAGAAGCGGTATGCCTCTAAAGACTTATAGTTCTCCATGGCTTCTGATGAGAATACACCTGAAATAACATAAGCCATAATGTAACTCTGGCCTGATCAATATTCTTCAGTTTTTTTATCTTATCTTATCTCCTATCCTGTTGTCATTATGAATTGAAAATGGGGGACCCTGATGTAAACAAGACGAAAGTCTTTCTCTGGTCTGCATCCCCTTAACAATTGTGTGTATTGAGCTGTACTGTATTGTACCCATTCTGCAATCTGTTAATAAAGTTTGCTAGCTCTAGTTCATGACAGCTAGCATATATAGCTTGTCCAACAATGTAGTAGTACTACAGTACCGATATCAGCTTATCTTATCGAATCTTACGTGGATGTTTGATCAGGTAGTGGTACACATTTGGGTATTCGAGAGATGGCCAAGTCTTTGGATTGTTCTCCCAGTGGTCTGCAGGTGTCTTGTATGGACAAGATTGTAAGTCAATCAGGGCAAGCTTTGACTCATATCTCGCCTTTGTAGTGATTGTAATGGTACATAATTCACCCACGGAACTATTGTTAGGAACCTTCTAGAACTTTAGTTCTGCCCGAACATTCTGGAACGTTTGTGATGATATCATAGTAGAACATTCTAGAACCTTAGTGCTGCCCGAACATTCTGGAACGTTTGTGATGATGTCATAGTAGCCCATTCGGGAACGTTGGTGATGATGTCATAGTAGTCCATTCTGGAACGTTGGTGATGATGTCATAGTAGCACCTTCTAGAACATCGAACATTCTTATTTAAGCGCATTCTGTTTAGCTTTCCAGTAACGTACTGTATTGTGTAGGTGTACTCAATAAATACTATTCGCTCTGCCTCGAGCCATGTATGAAATTAACAAGAGTGTGCTAAAAACATGTAATAAAAACGGAGCTCCATGCATACATTTGATCAGTAGAAATCCGTTTCTTTCCCCCATACCAAGATGGCGGCGGTCTCGTGACATCAGAGTGTCTTCGAGACAGTAAGTGCAATAGTAACAATGTAGCCTACAGGTGATTAAACCTAGACATATAAATGAGTACTACTGAGTAATACAGCTAATCAAATGCATGTCCAGAGTTGTAGTATTAATATGTACAGTGATACAGATATAAAGACACTTTGGTAGTAATAGTAGTTAAGGGATATGTACACATATAGATATATAGCATCTGCAGATATGTAAAAAGGAGTATATGCAGATATGTACAGACAAATGTGGATAAATATATGTATATGGTACAATAAATATATATCTATACAGTATATACAGCATTATTGTACATGCTATCATACATAGTTATGGGTTATATGCAGGTGTATACAAGGATTATAGGGTAGGGTAAAGATACACAGCACACTCAAACCTACAACAGATCTGCTTTTAATTTTCAAAGGTAATACATTTGTAAAATACACACATCAAATGCCAAAACAGAAGTGTGTTATTTATTTGTTTTGTTTTTATAGATCTTTCTAAAGAATTGTCTGCTTTATTGAAATCTGCACAGCAGTAACTTAGTTAGTTTATACTCCAGAAGTATGATATTTAGATTCTGTCCCCAAAATGAATGGAAGTGAATGAGGAGCTTGGCACCTGGGAGGAATGGTGGTGTTGACCGATTACAGGAACAGCCATGGTCACTAGTTTACTTGTAGACTTTTTATAGAGGTAAAACTGCTGATTCATTATTCATGGAAGGTCACTACAACAGGCTATCAAACAGGTCCAACACAAACTGATTTCAATACCTCCCCCAAACTGACACAATAACATTACTTGTGTTTCATGCACTCAGTCCTTTCTGTTGTTCAGGTATTCTTTACCAAGATAACCAAAGAACCTGTGGGAAACTAAAGCCTCAACAGGGAGGATTCCTCAGTCCAGCTGTTTTTCAAAAGTACAGCTTCAGAGGCGTACACTGAGAGACACACAGATACTTCTGTATCATTTACTCTCAATTGGTCAGCCAATGATTAATTACCACTTCCATGTGACATCCAATGTGTGCTTTGCCACGGACTGAAGATGGATTAATGCTTGGGCTTTAATTGATACAGTAGCCTGACAGGTCAGGAGGTGATAAATTATACCCCTGCATTGAGTACACTGTTTACTTTCCCAGTAATTTTCTTTAATTCATCACAGTCAAAATTATATGACATGGATGGCTGGAAACGCAGACCCCCACCAGCTCCCATTTTTCATTAGGGTTCATTATTCATTTTTCCTCACTAGCTGTCTTAAAGAGAGGTTGGATTTGGTGGTCACCGAAACTCCTGTCTCTCTAGGGCTCTCTTGTTTACCGCCATGTCGCCGTTACATTCTCATTCACAGACCTTCAGATGGGAACACATGTTTAAAACATTTAGCTGCATAGACATGTGTGGATTCCTCTCATTTCACTTGACTGAAAACTTGTTAAAAAGAAGTTTTTCTTTTCTTCTATTAGAAAACTAAGGAGGTTTTGCCTCCTTAGCTCAGTTTATTGTCATCTGTGCAGTGGATATTCTACATTATAATGTTGAGGTTTGCAAAAGCATAGCTAATATCATTTGTCATTGATTGTCGAGTGATTAAATAAATAATAGTTTACTGTATGCAGAGGCACTGTGGTGGTTCAGTGATGCGTTCATTCTTGCTTTATTTGACATTTTATCAGTGACAATCACAAGTTGAGTTGAGTTGAGTTATACCTTTATTAATCCCCTTGAGGAAATTCATCCTCTGCATATGATCTGACCGATCCTAGCTATTGAGGAGCAGTGGGCACAGTGCCCAGGGACCAACTCCAGCTGTATAGCATTAGCATAACAGGTACATTGCAAAATTACAAAAATATTCAAAATAAAAAACAGACAGGTTGAATGACATAATGATGTCAAAGAAGAGATGGTGAAGTTACTTAGTTCTATTGAGTTCTATTTTCCACACGTGTGTGTTTTCCTAATAAATCAGGAACCCCATCTTGAATGAATCACAGTGGGTCATCAGCATTTCATTGGGGGTCATAACCTTTTGGCCAAACGGCAAAGCCTCAGGTTTATGTATCCCTTATCTTTAACCCTAACTGCAATCACTCCCATCTACAAATACATCTACCCTGCAATATTGTGATGAGATTAAGCATTTAAAAATGAATGACTGCAGTTTTTTTTCTTTTCTTTTTTCTATGATGTAAATCTTTATCATACATTTTTTTTTTTTTTTAACTTAAATTTTTTTTTGACTTACAAACATCAACATCAACAACATTACAACATTACAATTGACAGACAAAATTATACGAAAATAACCCCTAAATCAAGTGAAAAAAGACGTAAATAATAAATAAAAGTAAACATCGGTCCCTACATTGTTTATTTACATTTCAATTTCTTTTCATAGACCATAAAGAAAAATCATAATACCATCAAAAAAATAAAAAAGTACTGACTAAGGTGAAGTGTGTGCCATGGGCTCAGAGACCCTCCTTGAACCTCTTTCCTCCTTTACCCTTCGCCCTCTTGTGTTGCATTTGTTTCTTCCTCTGTGATGTCGTTCTCGTTCCCCTTATAATCCTCCCACTTTCCCCATCTTTCCTCAAATTTCTCCTCCTGTAGCCTCAGCATGTGTGTTAACAAAGGAGATGATTGTGGACTTCAGAAGGTCGGGGGTCAAGGACTACAGCCCCCTCAGCATCGACGGGCACCGGTTGAGAGAGTGAACAGTTTTAAGTACCTCGGAGCCTACAAATCCGAGGACTTGACATGGACCACACACATTGACAGTGTTGTGAAGAAGGCACGACAACGCCTCTACTTCCTCAGGCGCCTAAGGAAGTTCCAAGTCAGTCAGAAGATCCTTAAGAACTTCTACTCATGTACAATAGAGAGCATCCTGACTGGCAACATCACCTCCTGGTTTGAGAATAGCACTGCACAAGACCGAAGCAGACTACAAAGAGTGACGCGTTCAGCCAAACGCACAATAGACCTATCTCAAACCCTGCCCCTTTTCTTGATCCTCCAATCACAGCTGTCGCTTACCTCGGACTTCCTCGTACAAACTTTGTTTGTACGAGGAAGTCAGAGGTAAGCGACAGCTGTGATTGGAGGATCAAGAAAAGAGGGCAGGGTTTTGAGACAGGTCCATTGGAGGGGGGCTCCCCACCCTCCAGAACATTTACAACAAGCGGTGCAGGGGCAAGGCTAAGAGAATCATTAAGGACTCCAGTCACCCGAACAACTGCCTCTTTGAACTGCTGCGGTCAGGCAAGCGATACCGGAGTCTCAAGGCGAGCACAGAAAGACTCAGAAGAAGCTTCTATCCCCAGGCCATCAGGCTGCTCAACGAACAATGAACACTACACAACAACCATCAAACGCACATAGCACACACATCCACACTCACACACTCACTTTAAACAAACACACTGTAGCACCCACTCCCCACACTTTATAGCACACACTCACTTTAAACAAACACACTGTAGCACCCACTCCCCACACTTTATATTTATTGATAAAAGATTGCACTACAACTCGTACACCTTACTGTAAATTGTACCTAAATTGTACCTCATCCCATTTCTGCTTTGCACTATATAGTATTGTATATTAGTACACTGCATAGTATTGTATATTATATGGTAACTCAGTTACGTCTATTCTGCATCGAACATTGTACATATGTCTATACTGAACACTGTGACCTCATTTTCTACTTCTAATTTACATGCTATACTATGTTATTGATACTTATCTTGTCTAGCACAGTCTCTGGAGCGTAACAGTAAGAAGCATTTTGTATAAAAGTATTCTGTACTTCTGTATGACAACTATTAAAGAAACTTGAAACTTGAAATCCTCTCCATATCCTGTATCTCCTCTACTATTCCTACCCATTGTGCTATTGTTGGTGGATCTTCCTTGTACCACAGTCTCGTTATTGCTTTTCTGGCCGCTATCAACATTATCTTTATTAAATATTTGTCCCCCCCTTGTATTCCCTCGTGTGTCAGGTCTCCTAAGTAAAGCACCAGTCCTGTTTGTGGTAACCCGTATCCTAATATTCTGATCATTGCCTCCCCTATCTCCTCCCAATACCCCTTCAGCTTCTGACATCCCCAGAATATGTGCGTGTGATTTGCCCCCTCCTTCCCACACATCCTCCAGCATGCTCTTTGTGTTGGTGCATATTGTTTTGTTTTTCTTAAAAGTAAACATTATTTTTGTATGTTTATTGTGATCTTGTGCAATAAATAAATAAATGCATACAAAAATGAATGAAATACTGCATTTCTATAGTGCTTTAATGGAATGACACAGGAAGTGGTTAGAAGAAGGGAAGGCTTAAAGTATGAATCTACTGAAGTCTGGAAAGCTCTTCAAGGTATGCCACAAACAGCTTGGTCCCCTGGATGAAGTTATACCTGTAATCAACACAATACATCAACAGGCAGGCCCGGACTGGACATTGGGAGCATCTGGAGTTGTCCTGGTGGCCTGGCCTGCTAAGTGGTGTCTGCATGCCCCCACCCAAAAATATATATTTTTATTTCATAAAATGTTTTCCTCAGTCAGGCCAGTGTTTCTAGATGAGTTAGCAGACCTCTCAGCAGACCCAGATTTTTTTTAAGTGCCTTGAAAGCAACACTGCACTGCCAGAGGCTGAAGGTGGGTGGGGGTAGGGGGGGGGGGGGGACTGTACATTGGAGGTGGGGGGGGGGGGGGTTGAGTAGGGGGTGGGGGGGGACACACTGTACATTGGAATACTGACAAAGCCATACTTGGTCATTTACTGTACAACTGGGTTAGGACATTTGTAGGGGCCAGTTTCGAATTGCAGTCTCCCGTAGGTGTTCTTTGAGAGTGTTTTTGAAAGTGGGTAGTGATTCACATTCCTTTACAGCTTTGGGTAGGGCGTTCCACATTGATGTGGCATAATTGCGAAACGTGTTTAGTCCCTTGTTTGAGCCGAATCTGGGTTTAACATGATTTGTGGAGCTCCCTCTGGTGTTGTGATCGTGGTATTCACTGACCTTTGGGAAGTATTTTGACATGTACATGGGTACCTGACAGAAGACTGCAGTGCTTGTGTTGTCTTCTTTGGTTTTATTTGAGGTTTATAACAATATATTGTACTAAGCAGTTGTTGGCTCATTAGTTTGTGATTCACATGCACTAGAATTCACCAGAATGCAGTCTTTGTAACTAGTGTAACTAGGAGGACCCCCAGGTGGCTTGACTGGGGGTTTATTTCACGCTATACTTTGCAACCTGAATGATTTCCCCAGTCTGGCCCTGCCAACAGAGGACAGAAAAAAGTAGCCTACAATATATATATATATTGTTTAATATGAAGTATTTTACAATGGTTGAAACCAGGAGTGGAAACTTTACATTACTTGAATATTTCCATTTCAGGGAAAATTCAATTTGTCAACAATTTTGACAGTGGTGTCAACAGGGACAATGGTGGTTGCTAGCTTACTTAAGGATACGCTATACTGCTGAAAGCTAAACACATTCCACTAAATCGAAGTGTTACTTTTGAAGGTAGAATCTGTAATGCTGTTACAGATTCTGTAATCTGTAACAGCCACGCCTAAGCAAAAGAGCCCCCCCCCCCCCCCCGCTTGGTACTACACTTTGTTAAATTAAAATATTTTTGTTTTGGTCTGATGTGTGGAGTTGAGTGGGGATAGGGGGAGGGGTTGCTATTGCTGGTCACACCTCAGACTCTGCCAAGAGAGGTCTGGAGAAATGTACTTTATAATAAATTACTAAAATCTAACCACCACATCAGACCAAAACAATATAATTTAAATAAAGTGCAACACCAAACAGGGCTCTTTTCAGTAGAAGTCGCTGTTAGACAGCATTACAGATTCTAACTATAAGTAAAGGCATTGGGTCTCATTCACCAACATTGCCATAAGAGTTCTCTTATGACAACCACCTTGGAAGGTCATACGCAGGCATGCGTTGCTCTTGGGACGGGGTTGCACTCCGTGCAGGGTAAGATTTGAGCCAAAGCGCGTGCACGCACACAGGAATGCGCTGCACTCGCCAACTGGCTATAAGTACCCACCTGGGCTACTTTGCATATCAATAGCGCTGGTCGTCAGGTATGTTAACACTTTGATTGCCTAAGGCTAAATTCATGATATACCATAGGTTGCCAGCTCTATTTGTCTATGGAGAAGTTCCCCTTCTTTGCAGGGCTATAACTTTTTAAATTCTATTGCTAAATTGCCATTATTAGGGCCCATTCAATGTCCTATATGTATTGTTCAGGGTGTATGAATGTTAAACTTTTTCATTCACATATTCATACTAAAATATGATCTAAAGTATAAGTATGTTTTCATCTCTTTCTGCAGCTTTCTCCAGAACGTGATTTATAGCCCCAAATGCATTATATTGATGATCAAATACAGTTTGATAGCAATCGGCGCGATATAAAAAAATCCAACTGGACGGACTTCTGGAAGTTACTACACGTCATCTGATGTTGACCGGATGGGCGAGGGGGCGTTTATAATTCCGTGGGCAGCGTTATACCATTCATCTAATGTGGGTCAAATGTTCATCATAGCAGTTAGTGTCGAACACGGAAATATTACACGCTAAAACTCACCCCAGTCTCCGCGGGCCGTTGGGCGATCAGCGTGGGGTAGACAGTTTCCCATTATGGGATGTAAAAATATCCGGTCCATTTCCAGCTTGTATAATAGTATATACGTCCAAATCATGTTGTTTATCGAGTTATTGGCAACGGATCGCTATGTATTGTGACGAGCTAGAGTGCCGGAACCTATACCGAGTGCCCGGAAGTAATATCGTCCAAGTAACTTCCTGTTTGGCGATTGCGCCGATCGGCCACCAGATGGAGCTCTTGAACCGCTAGAGGGTTCAGTGGGGCTTTTTGGTGGGTCTCAGGCCAGCGGATGGGAAATATGAATCCGATCACAGATTTTTGAAATATTGATATCAAAGACGAGTTACGGCGTCTTCGGCAACTTGAGCATGGCGGGGAAGGACACCTGAACTCGTCTTCTGGCAGTTAAAGTGTTAAATACGTTCTCAGATACATTCACACCTAACTTGTTGTGAATGATATGTGTTACATTCCATTCGTAGAGGCAATTAGGCACTGTCTGTAGTCTGTGCTCAAGCGAGGGGACATTTATGCGCATGCGCGGGAGCGCGCGCGTGCACGTGGCGCCATTAGGTGCGTGCAACCCCAGTTGATATCAGGAACACACGCCTGGTCATACGAGAAACTCGACGATAATTACACCCAGATTCACCAACACGTGGAGAGGCTGTCTTAAGTGGCCAAAATTATCACAGCTGCGATGGCCACAATGAGATTTGACAAACTTGAACGCGCGGTCCCGCTTACTTCATTTGCATACAGACACGCCTCCGGCAGCTCCTTATAAAGCCAGCCAACAGAGCCGTGTGCAAATTAAATCCCAATGAGAGCGAAGAGAGTTGGAGGCGCACCTACAGTGCTGGGAGTGGAAAGGAGGAAAGTTATATTATTTAGTAGCGTCACTGCGTCAGTGTAACGGGGAAGCCCGTGGGTATGTCCACAGTCACGGAAACAGGTGTGTTGACGAGTGACTGTGGCAGTGCGGGCTGGTAAATTAAACTCACTTCCCCATAACAGGGTTAACAGACGCATAGGTACGGTAGTTAGGAGTTAATTCACTTCTTAGTGCAGCGGCCTGTGTCGTCGCCCACGGACGCGGGAGCCCCCTGTTCGACTCCCCCTCGGGACATTCTCATTTAACATCAAACACAACGCAGACCAGTATGATTCGTCACATCAGCACACACACACACGCACGCTCGTACTGTATAGTCTACTGCGTAATTAATGGACGCAGTAGGCTTATATTAATATTCTAATGACTTGTTTTATTACGAGATCACAGATACTGCGCTGCCCTACAGTACAGTACACATCTTAGCGTGACATCTCCACAGTTGGCCGTGAGCGGAACAGACTCCACAGAGTCGTCGTGCACCGGTGTCCCACAAAAGGGTGCTTAGTTGGCATGTTGGTTGACATCGACCTGCATTAAATGTAGTAAACTGCCAGGGCGGCTACGTGGCGTATTGGGCAAGGCACTCGCCACGAAATGCTGGAGACGCTGGGCTCGTCAGTTCGAGCCCAGCGCTTCACATTTGCTTTCAGTTTAGCTGGTCGTCCGTACTAATACACATTGGCCGTATTAGGGGGTGGGAAACTGATGGGTGGGGATCGGGCGTTGTGGACAGCGACTCCTACAGGTCGGTTGGTGCGCCTGCGCAGTAGAATCAGGAAGTGTCGGGGGCAGCGTGAGCCTCCCACGCGTTACTCCTCGACACTGAGAGATCGAGCTGCGCAGGTGAAAAGATGCGACTGCTGTTACCTCAAGTACCGGAGGGGACTTGTGCTATGTATGACTTAGTCCACATTGCAGCCGGCTTGTGGGAGGCAAGAAACAGCGTCCGTGACAGGGGAGGGTTGAATTGGATGATACGAAATTGGGATGGGAGAAAAATATAGAAAATGGGAGAAAAAGTGGATAAAAAAAAAAATGTAGTAAACTGCCATGAGAAATGTAGGACATTTTTACGCAGTGGTAAGCCTGACTGAATCCTCAAACGATTGCGGACATGCCGCACAGAGTCCGGTCCGCTCACGCCAGACTCTGTGGAGATGTCACGCTAAGATGTGTGTAGGCCTACTGTACGTACTGTACTACTATAGGGCAGCGCAGTATCTGTGATCTCCTAATAAAACAAGTCATTCGAATAATATAAGCCTACTGTTCATTCATTACGCAGGTAGACTATACAGTACACGTGCGTGTGTTTGTGTGTGTGCGTGCGTGCGCTGAACAGGTGGCCAGGCAGGAGGGAACAAGACGGTATAAATATGGAATATTAATACAGTCTATTCCACTATAGATATATCCACGCGATTAGCTTTAGTTCTTATTTATTTATCCACTGTCATTTCAATGCCATAGAATGCCGTCTTCACCCGGATTGTGTAAGCCTAGGGTGCAGAGTTGACCATTTAAATAGCGCGATTGCTCACTGTTGGATGGCAGGGTTCAATGTACATGATTGCTGTTCAAGTCCACCTGCAAGGTCAAGGTTTTATTTGTCACACGCAACATCATACCGGTAAGATGAGCAGTGGAATGTTTATCCACTGGCTCTTACAATGTATACAATAAGCAATGTCCAAAAATATAAATAAGAACAACAATAAATAATAACTTTATTTATCTGATTTATTTATTTATTCAAAGTAATTTGCAGTGTTTGTGTAGTGCTATTATTTATTTTCGGACATCAAATGCGCCGTTGAGGCATGACTTAAAACGTAATTTTTTATCGTACAAATATTGTCATTTATTTAAATTATGATACATTAATTAGAGCTGACATGAAGGAATCACTATGATTCTTCCCAAATAAAGCCCTTAAGAACACGGCGCACACCAGTCTGTCAACTTACGACTGCTATTCAGGGATCCTAAATCCTGCTCTTAGTTAGGGCCGAATCCAAGACAAGGGACGGTTGGTGAATCCCAAAATCGGCCCGAAAATGTCTTAAGTAACGCTTAGACCAAGATTTGTCAAATCTTTTGTCCAAAATACGTTGGTGAATGAGACCCATTGTTTTGCCAACTTCCTCCACCGGTGGTTGAAGCCACTGTATCTCGTTTCCTCATTCGTATTCTCACCTGCTGATCTTTTCATTCTCAGAGTGTTCTCCATCGTCATGGCCGCCAATCGGCAGCATCATCACACTCTTCCCAGTCACCTCCTGAAAGCCCTGCGCTATAGGGATGGTGGATCCCTCTCGAATCAGCTCAGGATCCACTCCAAATACTGGCACACAGAAAACACATTATTTTTACTTTGGTTTAAAGGAACATATAAAAAAATTATGGGAAATGCGTTTACCGTTTTCTCCAGAGTCCGACAAGAAGATCTATACCAATTTCCTCTCTGTGCATCCACTTGTCTGACTCTGGAGAAGACGGCAAGCGCATTTCCCATAATGTTGGCGTGTTCCTGTAAGTCATTTAAAATAAGTTCTCAAATACTACACAAACACAAAGATAACAAACCTGCTGAAGATGTCTTTAAATTCTATTTAATCCTTTAGGTAGGATGTTCTATTACAAAAATGGAACTGTAGGAAGAACCATTAATTATGTATGTGTATTATGTCTGCATATAATTAGTATCTTATATCAAGTTTACCACTGGGTGATGGTGTAGATTAATCTGTGAAATCTATATGGACACAGGTGCAACAGGTCTAATGAGGTATGGGTGATGGGGAGGTCTCATGGTTTTTACAGCTTGCACACGAGGAAGCCAGTTTTGTTTGCAATATAAGTTGAACAGTATTATTCAACCAAGTAACTTCGCTGTAAGCTGTTTATCTTCATTAAATGGGAACCTCACCCAACAGTGAATACCGCCTGGTAGGGCTGTGCGATATGGACAAAATCTTTTATCACTATATAGGTAATTTGATATCTCCATGACGATATAGATCATGATATAGTACCTTTTCTGTAAATTTGATGAAACAATTTTAATAACCACATGCCTCATTACTGATTTTTGATGATCCTGTGAACTAATACAAATGAAAGACACTTTCTCTTTTCTCCTTTTATTTGAAATGTTTGTTATTCAAGCCCATGTGTAGAGAACGAAAAGCAGGGTCTCATGACATAGAATACTGCCGTAAAGCAGGGTCTGAATGATGTAAAATACTGCCGTAAAGCAGGGTGTGATGACGTAAAATACTGCCATAAAGCAGTGTCTGAATGATGTAAAATACTGCCGTAAAGCAGTGTCTGAATGATGTAAAATAATGCCGTAAAGCAGGCTCTGATGACGTAAAATACTGCCATAAAGCAGGGTCTGAATGATGTAAAATACTGCCGTAAAGCAGGGTCTGATGATGTAAAATACTGCCGTAAAGCAGGGTCTGATGGCGTAAAATACTGCCATAAAGCAGTGTCTGAATGACGTAAAATACTGCCGTGAAGCAGGGCCTGAATGACGTAAAATACTGCCATAAAGCAGGATCTGAATGTCTTAAAATATTACCGTAAAGCAGTTATGTGGCTTTTTCCCGACAATAGAGGAAGTTGTGCTATCCTCCCACAATACATATTGTCATATCACACAGCCCTACTGACCAGCTGAGTGGCTAATTGCTGGTTAGGATAGTCACTACAGGAGCCTACGTTAAAACCAAATCTATACCTTTCTTGATGGCCCTCTTTCCGGCAACGTACTGTGGGTCACTGAGGTTTGCCATCCAGGGTTTGGCACTCACCGTGGCAGTGACCTTCAGACTGTTGGGGCTGTTCCTTATGCTGAAGACCAGCTTCAGGTGCTCCTTCACCTAGTGGAGATAATGGTCATTACAGAGGGTCATCATTTGGGGGTCAGCAGTGAAGAGGGCTTGAATGAATGACTCTCTCCTGCCATTTTCATATGAATAAATGTCTGTTTTGCTACCTCTTTACTGCCAAAGACAATAGTGACTCCACCTACCATTATAGTTCATGAATGTTTTTACAATTGCTTGTCTAAAACACTGGTGTCTGGTAGGACATTCCCAGGAAAGTCATCAGGCGCACAGGAAGTGATGGGTTTTACCCCGACAGCAGCATTGACAAGTGGGAGGAGCCTCCCCATTAGCACAATGGTTCACACCTGTATGAAGTCTTTGGGCTGAAAGCTATTATGTGAGTGCAGTGGAAAAAAAATGTAAATGTCAATGAGCGATTATTACAGATAATTGTCACTACAACCAAAAGAAGGTTCTTACAGGAACAGGGCAGCTCCTGACTGTGCTTGTGTGGAACCGTGTGAAGCAGGGAAGCTTGTGTGGAATGCGTGTGAAGCAGGGCATTGACTGGGCAGCTCCTGAGTGTGCTTGTGTGGAACGTGTGTGAAGCAGGGCATTGACTGGGCAGCTCCTGAGTGTGCTTGTGTGGAACGTGTGTGAAGCAGGGCATTGACTGGGCAGCTCCTGAGTGTGCTTGTGTGGAACCGTGTGAAGCAGGGCATTGCTAACAAAGAGTATAGACACATGCTCCGAAAATCTTCCCTTGGGAAATAACGTTTAAAGGAAATACATTTTTTATTTTTTTTTAATCACACCTTTAGCTCTTTACCGAAAACTGCGATTTCAGTAAAACATGTATTTTTCACGTATTGTTCCAATTTTCTTTCATGAATATCATTATTAACTTCAGTCCTCACCATACATTTTTATTTTAATTTTAAATCTTTATTTTAACAATTTTTTTTATTAGGGTTAGGGTTAAGGTTAGGGTTAGGGGGTTAGGGTTACCCTAACCCTAATACCCTAACCCTAACCTGTTCATTTCTGCGACTAGGGTGGAAGGTGTGACACATGTATGCAGTGCGCTTAATAGTGATACAAATTTATAAATAAAAACATGGATTATTGGAATTTGTGTCTCAGATGTGAGACTGAGCTACTTTCCTGGCATATACATAAAATATAGCCAACGCTATCCACACACACATGTGAAAAAAAGGCTATTCGCCGAGAATTGAGACAAGGGTGACTGGAGGGTTAAATATATTGAAATTATACTTTCTATATATCTTGGTTACTTTTGCTTACCAAAATAGCACACTTTTAATAGGTTTACTAAAGTACAAGTTAGTTAGTATACATCTCAGTTTTATTTAAGTGTACTTAGATTACACTTACAGCATATTAATTATGACTAATGAAAGTAATTTTTATTCTGTCTATTTTATGCTCACTGTATGTCTATTTTACTGCTGTGAAGCACTTTGGGCTGCAATTCCTGTATGAAAAGTGCTATACAATTAAAGACATACACATTTCTGACTTGGGTTAAAGTCACATACAGTTCGGCGGCCCAGTTCTTACTATTGCAAAGTAATTACATTTTTGTGTTTGTTGAGAGAACACTAAAGTTTTATAATGGACACATAAAGTCGGGTTACAGAAGAAGGGGTTTTCAGCGGCACCTTTCTCTCCACGTCAGCAGGGTTCATGTTGGGGACCTGGCGGAGGGAGAACTTCCCGACCACCCGGCGGGGGATAACAGTTTTGGTGCCTGACTCTGCGAACGCCCCCTCGATGCCGTGGATGGAGAGGGACGGGTAACGCCACCGAGCCATTAGGATCTCCTCCTGGAGTCAGAGAGATTAGCTTGAGTCAAACACTTTCATAATTCAGCATTACCCTCCTTGAATTAAAATTACACAGTGGCGGGGAGTAATAATAACAATAATAATAATAATAATAATAACAATAATAATAATAATAATAATAATAATAATAATAATAATAATAATAATAATAATAATAATAATAATAATAATAATAATAATAATAATAATAATAATAATAATAATAATAATAATAATAATAATAATAATAATAATAATAATAATAATAATAATAATAATAATAATAATAATAATAATAATAATAATAATAATAGTGTAGTGCTAATCAGATGTATGTACAGAGTTGTAGTATAACGGGGCATATGGCCCTGAGCCATTGTCTTGTATCTCATCCTGTATACATACGCTTGCAGTAGTTCTTAGTTCTATCTATTACTAAATTTCACAATTTTCTTATATACTTTGATTCTGCTGTCGCCATGTATGCATATGCTCACTGCATGTATTTGTTGCTCCATCTCCGCCCACTACAAATATGGGAACTCTCTAACCCCCCCCCTCATCTCCCCATCTCTCTGAGTGGTTGTCTCGTAGTGTTGACCAAGGTGGTGGATGTCTCTGGGTCTTGGCCAAGATTGCAGTGACTGTTCTATGTGCACCACCGAGGCCATGGATCAGCTTCTTACCGTCTTCTGTCCGTGGTCTGTCAACGTGGTTTAGACGTTGAGTTCATTGCTGGGTTATGTACTTCTATTCTATTCACATATATGCTTACTACGGTAACGGTACACAGAAGCCACGGTTCGGTACGTACCTCGGTATTGCGGTCACGGTTCGGTACGAGTTCGGTACAACAGGAAAAACATATTATAATTATTATTATATATTCATAATAATTATTATAATTATTATTATTAAATAGAATAATTTTATATAGGATTGCCGTGGTAGTCAGTGATACTGGTGTCATTCTGTGTTCAGGCATCCACTGAGTAAATTAATTGCCTACTGCCCCTTTAACAACTTAAGCTGCTCCCATAGTCGAGCGGACTGTACACGGACTGGACTCTGCGGAGGTCCACTGGACTCTTTGAGCTTTCATAGTCGAGCAGATCTCCGCGGACCAATTTCCTACATGTCTCGCGCCAGTTTACACCAGTTTACACCTCGCGCCAGTTTGTGTGACACCAAGTGGGCGCCGCGGACGTCCGCGCGTCAGAAAATAGGAGCTTCGCACTTGGACTCTGCTTTGGGTCCGCTTTGAGTACCCTTTGGGTCAGCTTTGAGCCCGCGGGAGTCTGCTCCGTGTACGGTCCGCTCGACTATGGGAAGGGCTTTAGGCTTGTTAAGTTTCAGTTTCACTGCATGTGAAGCCGAGACTGAAGATTTGAGAACAGATGACATGTTACACAATGGCAGCGGATTTATCAATATTTTGGATACACAGTAGCAGTTCAACTGGAGAGGAGCTCAGATGATCAATCCGGAAAAGTATGTAGGCTATTGCTTTTTTTTTCTCAATCAGCTGTGAGAGAATGTCCATAGTTGGCGTGTGTGTTGGTGACACACCAACTTTACTTGGTGTGTGTCTGTGTGTGTGTCTTTCCATTGGGCGAACAAGAAAACGAAAGAAAACTGTAAAATTGTAATGACCCTGCTGTGTTACAAACATGATATAATTCATTCAAGGTTTTGTTTTAGGGACACCCGACACCTGTAGTAAGGCGGGGGGGAGGGGAAACTCACGGGGAGAAACAGCCTGCAATGCGCGCTGTTATGGTGTCCGCTTGTCATCGTGCGTGTGTTTACAAGCTTCAACGTTTTATTCATCATCTAAATTTGGCAATACAAGCTTAATATTCAACGTTAAAGATCAATGTAAGCCAGTGTAAAGTAAAGTAAAGATATTGAGTACCGCACCATCAAGCCCATACCATAAATTCGCGGGACGAATACACGTACCGTTACACCCCTAATGCTTACCACATGTATCTATTGCTATGTCCGCCCATCACAATCACGCAAACTGTCTAACGCCTGTCCCGTCATCCCTGTGAGTGGCTGTCTCGTGGTGATGACCGGGAGGATGCGACCCTCTCTGCACCACCCCCATGCCTCAAATAGATCCACCATTATTTTGAAACAGGGCGATGTTTACCATGGTATAGCGCACAAACGAAGGGATGTAGAAATTAACTGTTTCGTCCCTATTGTACTATAAATAGTGCCTGTCAATGAGCCCTACTATTGTCTCCATAGCTATAATATAGAATATACGATGGGTCCGCAAACATCGTGAAAATGGTCAATAACGCTGGCGCCAGGGAGTAAAGATGGGAAAACAGCGTGGCAGTCAATGAGTTAAGTGTTTAAAAGTATATTTGTATGCATATGCACTTGAGAGTATATATGCAATGTTTTCTTTTGTGCTTTCATAAACGAATTCAAAGTACATGTTTAGTATGATAGTCATTAATATATTGAAAGTGTGATCGAAGTACACATAAAAAAGTGTTTTACTTGGTCTGTATTTACTATTTCTTATTATCTTGTCATTATTATTATTATTATTATTATTATTATTGTTGTTGTTATTGTTGTCAAATGAAAATTGAAAATATTTTAGTTTTTAGTTTTTTACAAATACATCAAAAGTATAATTACAATATATTTAAGTACATCCTAAGTACAACTATTAACACACTAAGTCTAACTTAAGTGGCTTAAATTTAACACAACTTTAGTATACTTTCTGAATACATACAAAGTATACTTTCAGAAGATATACTTTAGTATACTTTGTTTTTAATGGAACACTACTACCTTGGTGTCCTGCAGGAAGTGTGTGACTCCTGCTGTCGTCTTCAGGTCGTCTATGTTGAGGCTGATGTTGTCGTAGCCCCTCCTCTCATCATCAGTGAGGGGCGCGACATCATCTGTGACACCAGGAACCAGGATCTTTCCGGTGTGGTCCACCAGGCTTCCTATTGGTGCATAGACAGAGAGCGTCATTAACCAAATCACCTCTGAAAGGGTGCACTTTGTAAGATAATTTTTTTTATCCACTTTTTCTCCTTATTTTCTATTTTTCTCCCATCCCAATTTCGTGTATCCAATTCTCCCCTCCCCTGTCTTAAACGTTGCTCGACTATAGAATAGAATAGACTTTTAATTGTCATTGCACAGTATACAACAAAATTTCAGGGGAGCTCCCACAGGCCGTAGTACATATATACATACATGAACACATAACACATATAACACTGTACATAACAGAATATTTTAAATAATAAAGTGCATAATGGGTGGTAATCAGAGATTATCAAGTGCAGTGGTAAATGCATGGTGCCCCCCACTGGTCGGTTGTAGAGAGGATATAAGCCTTGCATCACGTGTTCCCTCCGGCATACAAGGAGGCAACCTGTCACACTCTCATTGGCGAGGTGTAACGCATGGGAGGCTACGCCACCCAGCCGCCCATACTTTGTAAGATAATTTGGAATTACATTTTTTCATCTACATCATTTCATGGAGCTGTAATTAACACAACACAAGGATTTCGAGAGAGTGAACAGTTTCAAGTACCTCAGAGTCCACATATCCGAGGACTTGACATGGACCACACATTTAGACAGTGTTGTGAAGAAGGCACGGCAGCGCCTCTACTTCCTTAGGCGCCTAAGAAAGTTCAAAGTGAGTCAGAAGGTCCTAAAGAACTTCTACTCATGCACAATAGAGAGCATCCTGACTGGTAACATCATCACCTCCTGGTTTGGGAATAGCACCGCACACGACCGCAGCAGACTGCAGAGAGTGGCTCGATCAGCCGAACGCACTATTGGAGGTGGGCTTCCCACGCTCCAGGACATTTACACCAAGCGTTGCAGGGCCACGGCTAAGAGAATAGTCAAAGACTCTAGCCACCCAAACAACTGCCTCTTTGCACTGCTGCAGTCAGGCGCACCTACCGCAGTCTCATGGCCAGTACAGAGAGACTCAAAAGGCCCCAGGCCATCAGGATGCTCAATGACTCTCTTTTTTTTGAACAAATGTGTGTTTTTTATTTTTGACATGACATTTACAGTAGAAATCCACTATAAAACACATAAATGCTCTTACTCGTCCCCCCCCCCCCACCGGACCCCCCTTGAATACATCCATTATTCCGTTTGATACCAAGGATTAATAGTTCATATAATGCTTTATCCTCTCCACCACTTCTGACCAGATTGCTATGCTGGCTTCATTAACACCTAGAATTCGTGCGGTAGATATCTCTAGGTAAATCACATCAAGATAGGTAAGAATCCATACCCTCCGGCACATTTTATCAGGTTGAATCCAGCGTGATGCTATTAGCTTTTTGGCAGCCGTAAGACCGGACAAGATTAGCCTCTTTATATGTACAGAGTGTGATAACTGAGAGACATCATTCAGCAACAATACAGAAGGCATTACAGGTATTGTCAAAGACAAACATCCTGATAATAGTGTGGTTATTTCTTCCCAAAATATCTTAACAGGCGGACATTCCCAATACATATGCATAAATGTACCACTATCACCGTTTGTACATATTGGAACATCGAGAGTCTTGTTTAAGCCCCATACGGTTCAATCGAATAGGAGTTGGGTAAATCCTATGAATCAAATTAAGATTAATCTGTTGATGATCCGGGTTACGTGACGATAGCCGAACGCTCAATGACTCTCAATGACTCTATGCAACATTATCCTCTATCCATCTACATTCATTGCACACACATCCACATGCAAACACTCACTTTAAACATGCACACACTCACTTTAAGAAGAAGAAGAAATCTTTATTTGTCATGCAGATTTAACACACACACACACACATGCGATGGGCGACCCACAGGAACACACACACACACACATGCACTGAGTCGCTGATGAAATGTTCTCTGCACTTCCCATCCTTCCCCCCCAAGAACAGCTGGGAGCAGACAAGGGCTGCAGCATGCGCTGCTCCTGTCCATCTTCGTCAGGGACGCGACAGCGTTAGCGATCTGTTGTGCATGCTTTTCCATTGGGTTTATCTTATCGGGAGGGGTAACCCTTGCAAGCACGGGGAGAACATGCTAACTCCACACAGAAAAGCCCGGGAGATCCCCCACCTGAGTACCTGGCAACGCGGAAACCTGATCCCCAAGAGGGAATCGAAACCAGGACCTTACATTTACATTTAGTCATTTAGCTGACGCTTTTATCCAAAGCGACTTACAAGTTCTGTGCGACAAGACAGCAAGAAGGGTATAACTCTATCAGCTGAGTAACAATGTTCATCAAAGTGTTGCGTGTTACAGTGTAGGTTAGTTTATTAGGACAAGTGCATGACAGTAAGGTTAGTCGGGGTTAGATTTTTTTTTTTTTTTTCTTTTTTTTTTATCATTTCAGATAATGGTTGAAGAAGTGAGTCTTTAGTCGACGGCGAAATATTGGACCTTCTAGCTGTGAGGCAACAGTGTTAACCACTACACCACTGTGCTGCCTACCACCTACTTTAAACAAACACTCACCCTTAACACTCACTTTAGACACTTTAAACACTACACCATATTGTATCTATTTATTACAAAAGAATTGCACTACTGTACATACATACATTTTCTTTAACATTTTGCTTATTTTTTTTGGTTTGTATTTTGTACCTCATTGTCTGCATTTTACTTCATTGTACTTTAGGTTGTACTTTAGTTTGTATCTTGTTTAATGTATATTTGTATAGTGTTTTTAGACTTTATTCTTCTTTTTACTTTTTTTTACTGTATGAAGCATATTCTCAGGGGCTCATACAGAACCAAGCATTTACCTGTAATGTTCTTTATACGTGACAAATAAAACAAAACTTGAAACAATGTCTCCGATGACATCACTGGAGGCCACATTCAAACAAATTTACTCTCAATAACATTCAATGAATGTGAGCAAAACTGTTTAGAGTTTTTGGATGTGTGTGAGATTATGTTAAAAATAAGTCGTTTTTTTTTGGTGAAGATCAAGATGATGTGGGGGGATGCCCTTTGGAATATATCAGTGTTTACATGTGTCAGGCTGACAGCTTAAATGTACTCTGTGAACAGTATGTAGAAGCTTCTTCTCACCTAGTAAGGCTATCAGATCAGTCATAGGCTCGTTGATGGAACCCCCATACACCCCCGAATGCAAGTCCTGCCTGGGGCCATCCACCTTAAAACACACAACACAGGCTTAGAAACAGTCAGAGTCTAAGTCTCTTTATTTAAATGAAATTCTTAGTTAGGCTAGCTATTTGTACAGACAGCTATTGGGATAACTCTGACAGCAGGAAACAGCACTGAATGAATGCTAAATAATTATATTGTTCATAAACAGATTATCCTTAATCTCCGGATCTTTGAACAGCAGATATATTTTCTCCTGAACGATCACCGTCTTTTCTCTCAATCAACCCAGTGAGCTTTTACCTCCACAAAGAAATAGGAGCTCCCCCTGGTTCCGTAGGTGAGGGCAGGGTTAGTGGTCACCCAGACGTTATCAGAGATGACAAAATAGTCCACGTCTGCAAAGAAGCCGTCCTTCCTCGCCCTGGTGAGCTCCAGCAGACCGTACGAGCCTGTCTCCTCCGTCCCCTCTATGATGAACTTCACATTCACAGGTACTTCCTGGAGGAATAATACCTTATGTATACTGTACGTCCATAATACCTTATTTATACTGTACATCCATAATACCTTATTTATACTGTATGTCCATAATACCCTATTTATACTGTACATCCATAATACCTTATTTATACTGTATGTCCATAATACCCTATTTATACTGTACGTCCATAATACCTTATTTATACTGTATGTCCATAATACCCTATTTATACTGTACATCCATAATACCTTATTTATACTGTATGTCCATAATACCCTATTTATACTGTATGTCCATAATACCTTATTTATACTGTATGTCCATAATACCCTATTTATACTGTACATCCATAATACCTTATTTATACTGTATGTCCATAATACCCTATTTATACTGTACATCCATAATACCTTATTTATACTGTATGTCCATAATACCCTATTTATACTGTACATCCATAATACCTTATTTATACTGTATGTCCATAATACCCTATTTATACTGTACATCCATAATACCTTATTTATACTGTATGTCCATAATACTCTATTTATACTGTACGTCCATAATACTGTCTGTTCTGATTTGCACATAGATTGACAGCGGGCCATTCTCAAATATATTTCAAATCAGTCAACAACAAGTGTTTTATTTGAATTAATTTCCACCAATTGTCCATTGAAATCAATATTGAGGTAGGGGACAGCAGTCTGGGTGTAGGGGACAGCAGTGTTGGTGTAGGGGACAGCAGTGTGGGTGTAGTAGGGGACAGCAGTGTGGGTGTAGGGGACAGCAGTGTGGGTGTAGGGGACAGCAGTGTGGGTGTAGGGGTCAGCAGTGTGGGTGTAGGGGACAGCAGTGTGGGTGTAGGGGACAGCAGTGTGTGTGTAGGGGACAGCAGTGTGGGTGTAGGAGACAGCAGTGTGGGTGTAGGGGACAGCAGTGTGGGTGTAGGGGACAGCAGTGTGTGTGTAGGGGACAGCAGTGTGGGTGTAGGGGACAGCAGTGTGGGTGTAGGGGACAGCAGTGTGGGTGTAGGGGACAGCAGTGTTGGTGTAGGTGACAGCAGTGTGTGTGTAGGGGACAGCAGTGTGGGTGTAGGGGACAGCAGTGTGGGTGTAGGGGACAGCAGTGTGGGTGTAGGGGACAGCAGTGTGGGTGTAGGGGTCAGCAGTGTGGGTGTAGGGGACAGCAGTGTGGGTGTAGGGGACAGCAGTGTGGGTGTAGGGGACAGCAGTGTGGGTGTAGGAGACAGCAGTGTGGGTGTAGGGAACAGCAGTGTGGGTGTAGGGGACAGCAGTGTGTGTGTAGGGGACAGCAGTGTGTGTGTAGGGGACAGCAGTGTGGGTGTAGGGGACAGCAGTGTGGGTGTAGGGGACAGCAGTGTGGGTGTAGGGGACAGCAGTGTGGGTGTAGGGGACAGCAGTGTTGGTGTAGGTGACAGCAGTGTGTGTGTAGGGGACAGCAGTGTGGGTGTAGGGGACAGCAGTGTGGGTGTAGGGGACAGCAGTGTGGGTGTAGGGGTCAGCAGTGTGGGTGTAGGGGACAGCAGTGTGGGTGTAGGGGACAGCAGTGTGGGTGTAGGGGACAGCAGTGTGGGTGTAGGGGACAGCAGTGTGGGTGTAGGGGACAGCAGTGTGGGTGTAGGGGACAGCAGTGTGGCAGGGGTCAGCAGTGTGGGTGTAGGGGACAGCAGTGTGGGTGTAGGGGGACAGCAGTGTGGGTGTAGGGGACAGCAGTGTGGGTGTAGGGAGACAGCAGTGTGGGTGTAGGGGACAGCAGTGTGGGTGTAGGGGACAGCAGTGTGGGTGTAGGGGACAGCAGTGTGGGTGTAGGGGACAGCAGTGTGGGTGTAGGGGACAGCAGTATGGGTGTAGGGGACAGCAGTGTGGGTGTAGGGGGACAGCAGTGTGGGTGTAGGGGACAGCAGTGTGGGTGTAGGGGACAGCAGTGTGGGTGTAGGGGACAGCAGTGTGGGTGTAGGTGACAGCAGTGTGGGTGTAGGGGGACATCAGTGTGGGTGTAGGAGGCAGCAGTGTGGGTGTAGGGGACAACAGTGTGGGTGTAGGGGACAGCAGTGTGTGTGTAGGGGACAGCAGTGTGGGTGTAGGGGACAGCAGTGTGGGTGTAGAACTGTACAGTATCTAAATAACGTGTTGATATCAGATCCATATCACCTTCTCCGTGGCTCTATATGTTTCCAGGGCGTGAAGCCAGGCCAGAACTGGACCTTTGTTATCCGTGGCACCACGTCCGTACAGATTCCCTGGAGAAGAGAACGTTTCAGCTATTAGGTTGTTTAAAGGGGAATGCCACCCATTTTCAATAATTCACATGTTACATTACTGTTCCACACGACATGCACTGCTACTACTGAAGCTACCGTAGAAAGCAGAAAGGGGACCCTCACATTTATGATGTCACCTGGATGTAAGAATCTGCAGTTGCCTTGACTTTGCCTTGACTCTGATGTCACATCCAGGTGACATCAGAGTTCTCTTTCAGATTTAAATGTTACATGTCATGTAGCTCTGCTCAGCGCCATATTGCACATACTTCACTCCAGTACTTGTGCACTGAATAAAAACTCACAAATGTACCTTTACCTACCAACATCCGTCTGGCCACACCCCTATCCGCCACCTATATACATTTACATTTACATTTAGTCATTTAGCTGACGCTTTTATCCAAAGCGACTTACAAGTTCTGTACGACAAGCCATCAGGAAGAGCACAACTCTATCAGCTGAGTAACAATGTTCATCAAAGTGTTGAGTGCTACAGTGTAGGTTAGTTTATTAGGACAAGTGCATGACAGTATGGTTAGTTAGGGTTAGATTTTTTTTTTCTTTTTTTTTTTTTTTAATTCAGATAATGGTTGAAGAAGTGAGTCTTTAGTCGACGGCGAAAGATTGGACGTGTTTCGGCTGTCCTAACTGGGGTGGGTAGTTCATTCCACCATTGTGGGGCAAGGACTGAGAATAGGCGACTTCTCTTTGATGACCCTCCCGGAGCTTGGATAGGAGTAGGTCTGAGGCGGCCAGAAGATGCAGAGCGTAGGGGTCTTGAGGGTGTGTAGTTAGAGACCATTGACCGGAGGTAGGCGGGAGCAGTTCCCTTTGCCGCACGGTATGCTAGGTCAAGGGCCTTGAAGCGGATTCGTGCAGCAATGGGGAGCCAGTGCAGGTCCCTAAGAAGTGGGGTGACATGGGCCGACTTCGGTAGGTTTGAGATCAGGCGGGCCGCTGCGTTCTGAATGAGTTGAAGAGGCTTAGTGGCAGTGGCCGGGAGGCCAGCGAGCAGTGCGTTGCAGTAGTCGAGGCGGGAGATGACTGTTGATTGGACGAGGAGTTGGGTGGCTTCTTTTGTCAGGAAGGGGCGTATCCTTCTGACGTTGCTCAGGAGGAATCGGCAGGTTCTGGTTGTCGCTGCGATGTGAGCAGAGAAGTTCAACTGGTCGTCGAGGACAACACCAAGGTTCTTGGCGGTCGGGGACGCGGTCACAGCTGCATTCTCGACTGTGATGGAAAGGTCGGTCAGGGGGGAGGATTTGGCCGGCAGGTGGAGCAATTCTGTTTTGCTTAGGTTCAGTTTGAGGTGGTTGGTCGTCATCCAGGCGGAGATGTCGGACAGACAGGCCGAGATCCGCTCAGAGACGTGGATATCTGAGGGAGGGAAGGAGAGGAAGAGTTGAGTATCGTCGGCATAACAGTGGTAGGAGAAGCCATGAGACGTGATAATGTTACCCAGTGATTTAGTGTAGAGGGAGAAGAGAAGGGGTCCTAAAACCGAGCCCTGGGGGACACCCGTCCGCAGGGGGCGGGTGGCCGACAGGGTCCCTCTCCATGACACTTGGTAGGAGCGGTCATTGAGGTATGATGACAACCATGTCAGCGCAGAGCCAGCCACTCCCATTCCTGCGAGGGCCGCGAGGAGGATCTGGTGGTTGACTGTGTCGAAGGCTGCAGATAGATCTAGGAGAATCAGGACAGAGGAGAGGCCTTTCGCTTTTGCTAAGTGAAGTGCCTCTGTGACCGCAATGAGGGCTGTCTCTGTGGAGTGACCAGTCCTGAAGCCTGACTGATTAGGGTCTAGGAGGTCATATATAAGCAGGGCTGTGGCCATACACTCACCTCCTTCTTTGCTTTCACCACAAGAAAGTGCCTGTCTACCAATCACTTTGACGAGGTTTATTAGCTGAAGGAAGTTGAGTAAAGCGTTCACATTATTTCTTGCTCTTTTCTTTCTCTCATAACTTCAAAAGAAAAGAGCTACGCTATAATGTTTACCTCGGGGGGTCGCGCTAGCAACCTCGCCCTTCACCAGCTGTTCTCCGTTGCCTCCTCTGCCGTGCGTCTTGGGGCGGGTTTGACGCCACTGTCGTGGACGTCATCCGCGCCCGGTAGGCGTCCGGTGGGTAGCTTGCCTCTCCGAGGAGCTGGTGCACCAGCGCCGTCTCCTGTGAGATGGCCTGGTTCCTGCTCTGGTTCCTCCGCCACCGGGGAGTCGTCTGCCGATGGGCGGCCGGCTCTTCTCATGGCGGAGGATTTGAGACGCAAGCTTTTTGCGTCTGCTCGCTCCCGTCGTAGGATGGAGGCTTGCAGGCGCGAACGGCCTGGTTTCGGGGAGTTGCTGGAGCCGGATGACGGTGCGTCTGTTTCTCCGTGCCCGATGGAAACGGAGGATTACATGGTAGAAGCAGATGTACTCTTGTTCGACGCTCCGGTGGAGACATGTCCCCCTCCCGTTCAGGATGAAATGGCAGGGGGTGATATGTCTCCTTGGGGTCCCTCGTATTCTGGTGTCGGGTTAGAACCTCCGACTCAGCGACGAGATGCCCTGCTATCAGCCACATCGGAAAGTGGCTCTGCAATGGGCAGTAGTCTGTCGTATGTGAGGGACGCAAGCTCGATGGGGGGAGGTACGCATGGGGAACTACGTGCCTTGTTCCCCGAGCTCATGGCGGCGGCGGCAGTCGCAAACGGCGTGCCGCTGCCGCAGCCACTGCCTGCTCCTGTCCCTGATGATCTCATAGGTCACTTATGGCAACGTCTTCCTGTGAGGGAGACGGGCGTTGTCTGCCCATTTTTCCCCTCAATGGAGGCTTACGTCCGTCAGGGACAGGTGGTCTCCCACATCACGGGCCTCACCCCCGCCTACGTGCAAGTCACGAGGGTGGTGGGTCTGGTCGAGGGTATGAAGGAGGGGGTGCCTTGGCTTGATAGGCCAATGGCGTCTCTCCTTTGTCCTGAGGTGGTGTGGGAGCCTTTGCGGAAGCCGGTTCCCCACGGGAAATCGGCGAGGCGGTTGGCCAACTGGAGCGACCAGTCGTTCATCGCCGGTACTCAAACCCTGGCTGCTACGTCTAACATCGCGCAGCTAGCGAGGTTTATGTCCGGGATGATGACGGGCGGTACGGTGCTGACGGAGGAACAACATGTTTAGCACGCCCAGGCGGCCGGAGCCATCCTGCATCTGAGCCAGCTGCAGGCCATCGCCGCCGGGAAAGTACGCGCCCTGGCCACTCTAGCTCAGCGCCATCTTTGGCTGGAGCAGGCGCGAGTGCCGGACAGGAAGAGGCTTCCCCTGCTGACGGCACCCCTCTCCGATGCTGGGCTCTTCGGGTCGGCGTTGCAGCTCATGACTGCAACCTGCAGGGATATGCAGGAGGAGCGGTCCGTGCTCCAGCCTCACTTCCCCCCGCCCGATGTCGCCGGTGGAGTCAGGCGGAAGGCTCGTCGTCGGGGATCCGCGTCCGATGCCGCCGCCACTACCACCGCCACTGCTGGCCCTTCGGCAAAGAAGGCCAGGAGGAGAGAGGGCGCCTCGTCCACTACAGCCGGCCCATCCACACTCGGAGGTGACGGTAGGGATCGTCGAGACCAGGCAACCCTTTACCGTCCCTCCGGGGCTCCCCGGGGTGGCAAGCCACGAGCGGCTCGTGGCAGGCGTCGCTAACAGTGACTTTTTCCCCTATTGTTTCCCCTGTTTCCCTTACCCGGCCCACATATGATTTTGTCCAAATAAAAAGTCCCTCCTAGGAGGGACTGTATTTTGTTACAAACTGTGTGTTTATTCACTACATATGATGGGGATACGATGTGTAAACCTTCGCTAGTGTGGGTTTGATAGGAGGGCTAGACTTTTAGTCTGTTTGGTCACTATGTGTGCTTAGCAAGGCCTGTGGCTAACACTCTGTCGAAAGGGTTTTTTCTTCCTCGGCCTGAAGACTTATGTTCTTCATATAAAGGTAGAGGTTAGTTGTGTGTTCTGTTGCTTAAAACGGTGATATTGAGCCACAACACTGTAGTGTTGGTCTGCAGAAGTGCTCGTGTGTGTAATGGTACCACAGTCTTTTAGACCGCTCTCTCTCTAACTTCTGTGTTCTTGTAACATAAAACACGGGTGTCGTGTTCACATATAAACCTTGGCTTTGTTATAAACCCTGTTCACAGACTTTCGTCTGTGGCTAGCGTGCGTTGGGTTAGCTTATCCTTTGGATATACGCTGTTCGTTAGCATGCTGGCTACTTAAGGTATCATATGGCTATTGTTGTTATCGTATACAAGGGTTGGGTTTGTGAGGGTGTAACCGAATAAACCCCTCCTTCCCTCTTCTGATTGGTCGGGGGGTTTGCCCCGCTTTTCATTCGGTCCGGCCACGCTGATAGGTCAGCTCGGCACGGGGGGGGGGGGGGGGGGGGAAGGGTTTCTCTGACTCCGCACCTATCACGGGCAGTTGAGTCATGGGATTCCCCCGGTCATAGAATACGTCACTGGGCGCGTTTCTATTGGACGATGACTTCCGTGAGTTCTTTACAGGCCCCATGTGTGGTTCTCTGTTATTGTCAAGTTGTCGTGGCAGAGCGTAGGAACTTGGTGTTCTGCTACGCTCGATATATGTGTAACTTGAGCCTTTTGGTCACATGGCTCAATGTTACGTTGACTTTTCAATTTGTGGCTCACGTGGGAAGTCTCTCTGAGGATTCCCATCTCCCCCTTGTGGAGAGGTTGACGGGGTGTAAAAATAAAAAGATTTTTTCCCTCAGCCGCGTCACATGGGATCCATGTCAGTCTGCTTTTTCTTTTTTATAAAAAAGAGGAAATAAAGCGCGATGGTTTCTTGTCGTTCTCCCAGGCGGCTTGGAGGAACAATGTCTGGTGTCTTGTGACTATCCATTGATGTGTTTGGGTCTCGACGTGTACATAGTGCTGGCCCTGGGTGCTTCTCATGGGAATCACGCATGGGCCTGCGCGCCCTGGTTGCTCATCATTAAAACTGCATTTTTATAGGGCAACTGGGATGGAGTCTGTCTCTTCCGAGTACCACTGTTGTCTCGACGAATTCTCGTTCATATCTGGGGGATGTTAACGGAATAGATCAAAACATAGGTAGAGGGGTCTCACGCCCTTGGGGTGGGCCACTGAGCGCGGTACATAGGGGACGTTCTGGTCACGCCGGTCCAGATCAGTTAACCCGTTGTCCGCCGGGGAGGCAGATCTGCTGTTCTGGTACCCTGAGGGACTTGTGCTTTTTTCAGGGGAAAAAATGCCAGGTCGGCCCGGGTGTCACAGGGTTTTGACGTTATGGAGATGTTCGTGGTTGTGTTACTGCGTGTTACCCCTCACTGTTAAGGCTAAGGGGGCCTGGTCTCTCTCCATTCTTTTCGCCCCTCTTTTCTCCTGTTCAGCATGGCTGGGAGGGGGCTGTTGAGGTGATTCTTTGGAATTCCTCTGGCATCCCTGTGTACGTCCCGGTCCGCCGGGCCCGGTCTGAAGTTGTTTCGTCGATCCGTAGGCCTGGGATAACCCCTTTTTGAAAACTGAAACACTTGTACTGCGGTATAGCCAGTGTATACCCGCAGGTGTGTTTTGGAGTTTTTTCCTGAGGGGTTATAGGAGCAACCACCTCATGTTGAACCAAAAGGGTGGTTGATTCCCTGGTGTGTTGGAGCGGAGTCAACTCCCGGGTTACCCGTTTGAGTGTGCCCCTGCACGTTCATGACGTCTGCCAATCGTGTCAGCCTTCTCTGCCTCGGCCCCTCTAGAGCGTCAGGGTTTTTTTTGTGGAAGCTTTGACATGGTGCTCAACAATGCCAGCATACGCCGCTTCCGCCGGGGTGCTGTTTTCAGTTGACCCCTTTGGCGCCTGTCAAGTGCCTGCTGCCTGGATTGAGGAATCGGCCTCTTCTGGAGGTCGTCTCCCCGGTGCGCTGCCTGCTCCCGCTGTAGTGTAGCCTCTTGAGTGCTTTGAGTTACAGCCATGCCGCCCTGAACGCGTCCGATTTTGTTCGATTTCGGAGGCGGTGTAGGTTCAGGCCTGGGTTGTGCTTGGTTGGTGACTGCCTGGATATGCCAGGGGCAGTGAGCCAGGCGGCGTGCTGTTGGGGGGAAGGGCCTGCTCTTGGATGGGCCCTGTCCGAATACGCTGGCAATGTGAGGTCTCGATGCTGTGGCGTCATTGGCCTCTCCGGGCCCCCTTTTTTCCGGGGGGATCCAGTCCCTTCTGGGACTGGGTCCTCCTTCGCGCTCCGCTGCTACGGCCTTGCCACGGGGTTGTGCTTTGCTCTTGACCCCGTGATTTTGGGGGTGGTAACAACGTTTGTTCCTTCCGTTCGTTCCCTGGTGGCATGCGGGTTGTGCGTGTGCGTAGTCGTGGGTGCGCCCCACGATCTGCTCACCCTGTGCGTTAAGTTGCTCGAGTTCCTCTTCACACGGTCGGATCCGTCTCCCTCCCGTCCTCCAATACGGAGGGTCGTGGGGGCTCAGGTCCTCCCCGGTTCTGATGATTGTGGGGGGCCTCAGTGGGGTACATTTGTCTGGCGTAAGCTCTGCTCAGCTCCTGTGGTGCAATATGGCGCTGAGCAGAGCTACATGACATGTAACGTACGGTTATGTATATAACCATAGTTACATGAATGTAGTGACGCTCAGCGCCAAGACGCCACTGCGGCCCCTGATCTTGCCTTGTGGTGAAAGATTGAGAAGGAGGTGAGTGTATGGCCACACCCCTGCTTATATAGGTGGCGGATAGGGGTGTGGCCAGACGGATGTTGGTAGGTAAAGGTACATTTGTGAGTTTTTATTCAGTGCACAAGTACTGGAGTGAAGTATGTGCAATATGGCGCTGAGCGTCACTACATTCATGTAACTATGGTTATATACATAACCGTACGTTAATGGTAAGTGGTGCATTTATATAGCGATTTTATCCAAAGCGCTTTACAACTTTTTGTGCCTCACATTCACCCATTCACTCACACACCCGACGGTGGAGGCAACCATGCAAGGAGCCAACTTGCTCATCTGGAGCAATTAGGGGTTAAGTGTCTTGCTCAAGGACACTTCAACATGCTACCCGGGAGGAGTGGGAATTGAACCCGGAACCTTCTGATTACCAGACGACCGCTCTACCTCCTGAGCCACTGTCGCCCCAGCTTTCCAGCTTTAAAGCAGAGGCTGAATGGTGCTTCTGTAGCAGTCATTCGCGTCATTCATGCTAGCTTCCTCTCTCAGGCTGAAACCTGTTCTCGACCCAGTTTCAAACTGTCGGTTCTGTCCTTGCCAGCATGAAAGACAAGCAACGCTCCCAATCAAGATAAACTAAATGGAGGGCGGCTGGGTGGCGCAGCGGACATTGCGCTCGTCACCAACGCAAGAGACACCGGGTTTGACTCGGGCTGTCGGCGTTGCCTCCGGCTTGGGCCAGCCGTCATACTAACTCAATTAGTATGTCGAGAGGGGTGCCGTCATACTAACTCAGTTAGCGGGTGGAAGTCGATGGGTGGTAATCTGGACATTGTGGACAGCGACTCCTACAGGTCGGTTGAGGACGCCTGCACAGCAGAGACAGGAAATGGCGGGGGTAGTGTGAGCCTCCCACACGTTACACCTCGCCAATGAGAGTCCGCGCTGGCAGGTGAAAAGATGTGACAGGCTGCCTCCTTGTGTATCGGAGGGGACACATGATGCAAGGCTTCTATCCTCCCTACAACCGGCCAGTGGGTGGCATATGCGAGCAACGTTCAAGACAGGGGAGGGGAGAATTGGCACAGCGGAATTGGGATGGGAGAAAAATTGAAAAAGAGGAGAAAAAGTGGATAAAAAAATATATATATAAACTAAATGGTTTAGCTGAAAGGTTTATGATGAGTGAGTTATGAGTGAACTACCTGAAGGGCACAGGAATAACATCTGACTTCTTCAAATGGGTGGCATTCCCCTTTAACAAGACCCTGACAATATGGTACAATATTGTATATACATTTTCAAAACCAATGAATATTATTAAATTATGCAGGCCACCCCTTAATTGGCTGGTATCAATCCCTTGTCTCCTGAGCCTTTCAGCCATAGGGAGGTGTAATGCTTACATCATTGCTGTTTCCCGCGCGGTCCACCCCTCTTGAAATCGCAATGTATTTCCAATGGACACATTTATAAATCGTCTCGTTTAAAACAAATAAAGCATGAACATTGGCATGGTGTACCTTTCTGTGTGTATTCACCCACAATCTATAGCTCAACATGAAAAAATTCAAAATTAATCGTAAAGGTAGCAAATATGTTTTCGTTCACTGAGGAACTACACTTCACTCTGGCGCTGCTGACAGATGACAGCACTGAACGACAGGTGTTCTACTGGTAAGTGTAGTTATTTTTTAACGACAAATTAAACAACCTTATCTAACTTTATTTCAACCAAAAATGCTTAAACAATAATGTTGGTGATAGAAGGGAACTAATTTTGTGCAAAATGGAAAGCTTGCCAATGTTCATCATGAGGCAGAATTATTACAATAGCCGATAATACATTTTCCCAATGATAAATCCCTATACGGGGGGACCACGCGGGAAACTGATGTGACGTCAGACTACACCTCCCTATTGTGTAGTGTGATGTGTGCCTGGTGCCAGTGTATGGCAGCCATTGAGCCTGCGTAGCCCAAGGTTGGGTGCTACACAGTGGTGGTTATCCACGCTTTCATTTCATCTAGATTAGACTACTGCAACTCCCTCTATATAGGCATCAACCAGTCTTCCCTGTCCCGCCTACAGCTAGTACAAAATGCCACTGCCAGACTCTTGACCGGAACCCGTAAGAGAGACCACATCACCCCTGTCCTTGCCTCCCTTCATTGGCGTCCAGTACGCTACAGGATAGATTTTAAGGTTCTCCTATTCGTTTTTAAAGCCCTTAATGGTCAGCCCCCCTCCTACATCTCAGACCTCCTATCCCCCTATTCCAAGACCAGGTCCCTCAGGTCAGCCGATCAGAGGCTCCTGACAGTCCGGAGGTCTAACCTTAAGCTCAGGGGGGGGGCCGTGCCTTTGCTGTCACAGCCCCTGAACTGTGGAACAGCATCCCCACCTCCATTAGGCTTGCCCCCTCGATAGATGCCTTCAAATCTAGGCTCAAAACCCACTTCTACCTATTAGCTTTTCCCGTTCACTGACTCATGCCCTGTTTTCCTGTGTGCTTGCCTGTGTGCCCTCCCATAAAACGGAGTTGTGATTGTTGTCTATATGTATCTATGTATCTACCCTCTGTACAGCACTTTGGTTGACATGTGTCATGTTAAATGGGCTATATAAATAATCTGATTGATTGATTGATTGGTGAAGGAGGCAATTTTCACCCTACATTGTGAATCGCTTTGAGTGTCTAGAAAAGCGCTGTATAAAATATCATTAATTCATTCACGTGGTCGAGGTGGAGCTACAGTAAAGCCTAATCATCAGGCAGGCAACATGGGACCTAATCGTCATGCAACATGGGACCTAATCGTCATGCAACATGGGACCTAATCGTCATGCAACATGGGACCTAATCGTCATGCAACATGGGACCTAATCGCCAGGCAACATGGGACCTAATCATCATGCAACATGGGACCTAATCGTCAGGCAACATGGGACCTAATCGTCATGCAACATGGGACCTAATCGTCAGGCAACATGGGACCTAATCGTCATGCAACATGGGACCTAATCGTCATGCAACATGGGACCTAATCGTCATGCAACATGGGACCTAATCGTCAGGCAACATGGGACCTAATCGTCATGCAACATGGGACCTAATCGTCATGCAACATGGGACCTAATCGTCATGCAACATGGGACCTAATCGTCATGCAACATGGGACCTAATCGTCATGCAACATGGGACCTAATCGTCAGGCAACATGGGACCAGCACCATTGATCTCAGTCAGGTTGAAAGGATCGGTGCTCCAGCCATCTTGTCTCCGGGCTGGTTGGACGTCCACGTGGCCGTAGATGCAGAGCGTGGCTTTCTTTGTGTCTCTGGCAAACTCAGCCAGCAACACCGGAGGCACAGGAACCGTCTCCCCACTGGGCAACTTTAACACAACAGGGCAACAGGGCGTTATTACAAAATGTAGTTATTATAAAATGTGCTTCAAAAGGCAACAAGCTCTATGGATCTATGGATGTACAGTAGTAAACAGAACACCGTAGTCCTCAACATGCACATTGCACTATGCTGATCAAAGCAACAGTATGGCTCTGTGATGTGTTTTAAAGGAACACGCCGACATTATGGGAAATGCGCTTACCGTCTTTCTCCAGAGTCAGACAAGAAGATAGAAAGCTATCTGGCTGCAAGCTAGCCTAGCTTAGCACAAATTAATGGAAGTGGATATGAACCACTAGCCTAACTTAAAACTAGGGGCGAGTTGTTTTTGGCTAGGCTAGTGGTCTGTATCTGCTTACATTCATCGGTGCTAAACCAGGTGAGCTTGCAGCCGGATAGCACAGAGAGGAAATTGGTATCCATCTTCTGTCTGACTCAAGTGTAATACCACCAGTGTGCATGCTTGAGGACTACGATGTTCTGTTTACTACTGTAAACTACTAACGAATCGGTCACAGTCAACCAGCACCTGCTAAGGGGTCTGACCCTATAGCTCAGCTGGTTAGTGTGGCCGCCTGTCGATCCTATGGTCCCTGGTTCAAATCCACTAGATTACACTAGTGTATATCCATAGATCCATAGAGCTTGTTGCCTTTTGAAGCACATTTTGTAATAACTACTGTACAATGCCCCTGTGTTTCATGATAATACATTATGATATTTACAACAATATGCTTTTGCGAGCTGTATTTAATGATTATAGCATACAATGGCAGCGTGTGGCTTCCTTTTTGAGAGCTCCTGAGGGCAGGAGAGCAGGAAGAGTGTCGAGAGGAGAAGAAATGCATTGTAGCTTTTGGTCTTTTCACTGGCTATGTTGACAATAAAGAAATAAAATGGCACTGGCCTTATCCTTTAAGGGTAATTCCTGTATTTTTAAACTGGACCATATTTTAAATCATTTGGGCTATACATGAATAATAGGGACAATGATTTTTGTAATTAGTCCAGTATTGATCGAAAAACACATCAGCTGACAGCCGCAAAACGGTGGTTATCCTATAGAGTGTCTCGCTTGGACTATACTCGTGTGTCTATTGCACTTGCTGAAAAAAACAATCATGCACCTTACATCTACCATAGCCACGGCTACCTCCGGTCACATATAGACCAGATGTAGTGGCCATGCTCACCCTTCCGAGTCTGAATTTCACGTGAAAACAGCCAAGGGTCCTCAGGGCCGAAAAGCGAGACGCTCTGTCAGTAGTCGTATAACTAGGGTTATAGGATAACCACCGTTATACTTCCTACCGCCTATTGGACTAAATGGGCGGAGCAGAGCGCGTAGCCCCGATAAATGTACCCCCTGAGGTCCCTTACGACCATCAGAGCGGAGAGGGTCCTATCCCCACACTCGTCCTAACGAGGAGCGGGAGGGTAGGCCTCCGATACTATGCGTAATAAGGCGCAGCTTACCTAAAAACGCACAACGTGAGTGGACCGTGTGTAATCAAACCACTGTCCACATCACCACACATCCCTGCATGCTAACCCGCTAGAGGCAGGATGCAGAAGAGGTCCCAGCCCTAAGGACCGCATGAGAGACAGAACTCTCTGCCAGGTCCACGAGATAGAACCTGCCCAAAGGACCTGGTGAGGACCACGAAGCCACAGCATACGCGTCCTCCACCGAGGCTCCTCCAGGCACAGGTACTCTGGTCGACCCGAACAATCGTATAACTCACCCGCTCGTCTAGCGGAGGTAATGGCCAGGATACACGCAGTCTTTGGAAGACAGCTGCTCCAATAGCTAACGCTCGAGAGGTTTAAAAGACACCCAATCGCCTAACCAGGGCTAATTGGAGGTCCCGGTTAGGGTACAAATCACGTTTTAACAGGCTTGAGATGCTGTGCGCCCAGCAAAAAACCTTTTCCCAGAGGGCGGCAGAATAGACGTTGCGCCCTCGAAGCTTATGACATGGGGACATAGCAGCAGCATATACCCCTACTATCGGAGCCGAGGGCCTATCCAAGATAGACTGAAGGAAGGATAGAACCGAGTCTAGAGGACATGACCTCAGGTCCAAATACTCAGCCCACCACCACTCTTGAAAATACACACCACAGCCTGCTTGAACCCCGGCCGTGGGCGGAGCGCACGCGCCCCGCTAATGGTATCAACGTCAATACCTATTTATTCCAAATTCAACCTCCCAGCGACCAGGCCATCAGACGGTGTCTAGGCCAGGCGGTTGAAACACTGCGCCGTGTGCCGAGAGAGGGCTCCTGAGACCATGGGCATAGACCCTGGTTGAGCCACTAGGCGTTGGATTGGAACGGGGAACCAATAGGCTGATCCGGTCCGGCACAACCAGCCCTGACGTAACCACCCCCAGAGGAGGGTTGCTCCTTTGACTGTGAACCACAGGGGGTGCTAGAGGGACTGACTGCTCGTAAGCAGCTCCACGGTGGCCCACCCGCTGGGTGGGGAACCCCCCTGTGACGTCAGGTCTGCCCCGTTATTTAGAGGTGGGACTTAAGCATAGGGCGCGGGGCAAATATGGACCAATGAAAGGGGATCTCCCTACTGAGTACAATGGTGGAACCCGCAAGTCTCTATGACAAACGGTTCAAAAAATACAAAAAAGGGGCGGGACTTAAGCATAGAGGGCGGGCAAATGTGGACAAATGAAAGGGGATGTTAGGGTTTGTAACCGACCACAAGCGAAACGGCACAGAGAGAGTTGTTTCAGAGTTAGCCAAAAACAAGGGCGTGTTTATTCTCAGAGTCACAAGATTGAATTAGGTGGAGAACAGAACAAACGGGGAATCTGGCATGTGAAGAGGGTTGCGGCTCTGCAGATTCTCCCAGTAGGTGGTGGTGGGAATTAGCTTGTGACGTCTGAAGCCGCTCTGCAGATTCTCCCAGCTCACTCCAGGTGGAAACGGGAAGAGAGAGAGAAATCCCAGTTAGCCAGCGCACACAGAAACAGAGAGGTGACTGATCCAAATAAATATCCAAGTGACTTGATCTTCGGTGTGATACACACAGTTAGCAGAGTCCAGAGAAAAAACAATACGGTAATCCAAAGTGTAAATCCAACAACAAAAAATAGGTGAGAACAGTATAACAAAAACGGGATCTCTTCGGTGTTTCACTAACACACAAAAAACTGGTGATCCAAAAGAACTGTTTCCAAAAACTCACCAGAGCGCAACGCGTAAAGCGGGCAGATAAACGAGGCGCAGCTTCGTACGGGGAATCAGGTCTCTCCACAGGGATACTTCACGAAAGTCGTGGGGAGCAACAGACAGGGAACAGCGACGGGAAAGAACAGGCAAATGCAGGGAATATTCAAAACGATCCAACATTGATATTAGGGGAATGAGGGTATATAAAGCCAGAGGGTACTGATGACAAGCTGTGACAGCTGCGGGATGAAATTGATCATTGCTCCAGAAGCGTGTGGTGGGGAGAGCACCAATCAACACGGCATCTTACAGGAACGGAGCGTGTGGTGGGGGAATGCAATTAATTAACAAAATACCTTAAAGGAACGGAGCGAGTGGGTGGGGAGCGGACCAAACCTCACAGGGGATCTCCTTCTGGACTGTTACCATGGACACAGTTACTTACAATAGCAACCGTTACCATAGCAACAGTTATTTTTTGGTTGCCATCGTGACCATTACCATAGCAACCGTTACCATAGCAACCGTTTTTTGGTTGCCATGGCGACTATTACCATAGCATCCTTTTTTTGGTTGCCATGGCGACCGTTACCATAGCAACCGGGTTTCTTTGGTTGCCATGGTAACCGTTACCATAGCAACTGTTTTTTTTGTTGCCATGGCGACCGTTACCATAGCAACAGTTTTTTTTGTTGCCATGTTTTTTTGCCATGGCGACCGTTACCATAGCATTTTATTTTTTTTTACCATAGGAACAGTTTTTTGGTTGCCATGGCGACCGTTACCATAGCAACCGGCTTTTTTGGTTGCCATGGTGACCGTTACCATAGTAACCGTTTTTGGGGGGGGGAATGTTCATTGTTGACAATAAGGTGTTATATAAAGTTACCGATGACCACAGACGTCTTGTGGTGCCTGCTAGCTGTAGAGCACTGGTCATGCACCTAGCACACACCCTCCCATGGGTCGGCCATCTTGCCGCCATACAAAAGAATTACGTGTCAGTGCACGCTTTTATTGGCCCTGCATGTACACACAGACATTCAGAAATATTGCACCACATGCCCCACATGTCAGAAAACATGCCCTGCCCGCAAATTGCCATGGACATTGTGGGCCCTCTGGTTAAAAGCAGCGGTGGACACCAGTACATCCTGGTTGTGAGTGACTACGCCACCCGTTTCCCAGAGGCCTTTCCCCTGCGCACTATCACCGCTCCCGTGGTTCTGCGTGCTTTGGTACAGCTGTTTTCCAGAGTGGGGATACCAGAGGAGATCTTGACGGACCAGGGGACCAACTTCATCTCTAGGTTGATGCACCTCTTCCACAAACAACTGGGCATCTCAGCAATTTGGACCACCCGCAAACTGATGGGTTGGTCGAAATGTTCAACCAGATGCTGAAGAGGATGTTGCAGAAGTTTGTGGATGACACTGGCAAAGACTGGGATCGCTGGCTCCCATTTCTGTTCTTCACAGGCCTCAACAGGTTTCTCCCCATTTGAACTGTTGTATGGCTGGGAGGTACAGGTGTCACAGGTCTTATTTGGACATGCCCTGAGTGGGAGTCGAACCCGGGTCGGCCACACCGCAGGCGCGATTACAGACCGCTATACCAAGAGGTGAATTCACTTCTTGGTAACGTGTCTGTATGCCTTTTTTTTTACTTGCAGTACCGCTACGTGCCACAGTCACTTCACAACACTTGAAGTCCATCGTGACTGTGGATATACTCGCGGTACCTCCGTTACACAGGTCCGTTGGATCTGCTCCGAAAGGGCTGGGAGGGTCCTTCCACCCATTCGAGTGACAGAGGGGTGGTGCAGTTTGTGCTGGAGATGAGGGATCGGCGGGAGGCAGAGGTCAACCTGTGTGAGGCCCAGAAAGGTCAGAAGGCCTGGTATGACCAACAGGCCAGGCACCGTGAGCTACAGGCTGGACAATGAGTCCTGTTGCTCCTCCCTTCGTCCAACAGCAAGCTCTTGGTGAAATGGCAAGGGCCATACCTCATCACCCGCAAGATGGGTCCCGTCACAGGGAGATATGTACTTAACCTGTTTTATAAATGTTTTGGAAAATAAATGTTAGCTGTAGTTGTGAATAGGAATGTTGTTCATTCTTTGCTGTGGGGAAAACCCTACTTCTTCTACTTACTTTCTAGGGACATGACGGTGGTGATGTTTCTCCAAGAGCAATAGATTTCACCGTAGTCTCACAATCCACTCCAACCAAGACTCGACACAGAGGAGACCAAGAACCATCTCCATCAACTGGGCTTAGTGTCTCCTCTAACTTGACACTTTTAGTGTCTTTAGCTCTTTTAGTGGACATACTTTGACATGCACAATTGCCCCATGTGATTACACTACATTGCCGGCTGAAGCAACCTCTCTCAATACTGGACCAATGACAAAAATTATGAATTTAGACCCCAAATGATGGACAAATATGGTTCATGTGTATTACCATTTTAAGCAGGGTCATGTTGAAAAACAAGAGGGACACAGTTTAATCCACCCCTAGGTGTGTATTACTCTGTGACTCCTCTGGTACCTGATGTGTGCCGACATCTGCAAACTCCACACTGCCTCCCAGCTCACGGATCATCTCTGCTGTCATGTTCATCATCTTCTCGATCTCTCCCCATTTGGCGGGATCTCCAGAGTCACTCTGAACAGCCACCCACTCCCTCAGCCTCTGATCCACGAAGGGCAGGATTATCCAGAATCACATCCAATCCATAAATCAAACGCAAAGAGAACGTAACCCCGGTCCAAAAAAAGAGGGGGGGGGGGAACAGTAATGGAGATGTATTTTTACTCTCTACTTAACTGACTGAGCTCTAAGACCAAGACTCATAGTAGTGGTGTTTTTACTCTACTTAACTGACTGAGCTCTAAGACTCATAGTAGTGATGTTTTTACTCTACATAACTGACTGAGCTCTAAAACTAAGACTCATACTGTAGTAGTGGTGTTTTACTCTACTTAACTGACTGAGCTCTAAAACTAAGACTCATAGTAGTGGTGTTTTACTCTACTCAACTGACTGAGCTCTAAGACTCATAGTAGTGGTGTTTTACTCTACTCAACTGACTGAGCTCTAAGACTCATAGTAGTGGTGTTTTACTCTACTTAACTGACTGAGCTCTAAAACTAAGACTCATAGTAGTGGTGTTTTTACTCTACTTAACTGGCTGAGCTCTAAGACTCATAGTAGTGGTGTTTTTACTATACTTAACTGATTGAGCTCTAAGACTAAGACTCATAGTAGTGGTGTTTTACTCTACGTAACTGACTGAGCTCTAATCATAGTAGTGGTGTTTTACTCTACGTAACTGACTGCGCTCTAAGACACATAGTGGTGGTGTTTTTACTCTACTTAACTGACTGAGCTCTAAGACACATAGTGGTGGTGTTTTTACTCTACTTAACTGACTGAGCTCTAAGACCAAGACTCTAGTAGTGGTGTTTTTGGATGTGGGCAGGGATGCGTTGCTCATGGGATGGGGTTGCACGACGTGCAACCAGCTTTTGTGAGCAGAAGCGCGTGCACGCACATGCACAGATGTGCACGCACGTGCACACAGGAATGCGCTGCACTCGACTGATGCACCAACTCGTTAAGTACCCACCTGGCTACTTTGCATATCAATAGCGCCGGTCGACAGGTGTGTTCAAATACGTTCTCAGATACATTCACACAAAACTTGTGAATGAAATGTGTTACATTCCATTCGTAGAGGCAATTAGACACTGTCTTTAGTCTGTGCTTATGCGAGGGAACATTTATGCACATGCGCGGGAGCGCGCGCACGCGCCCGGGAGCGGGTACTGTATTTTGTGTTTGTTTACATTGATATTGTTCGTACGCATTGGAGTAAAACACACCTATATATATTCTGATTTACAACAGGTTAAGATCCAAAAAGGCTTATTTTCCATCAACAAATCAACAACCCCTTGGAGAATGTATGTGAAACTGTTACGTTCCACCTGGTCCTGCCCACTCCCCCCTCCTATTCCTGGACTTATCCCTCCACCTCACTTCCCCCCACCTATGCATGGTCTTATCCCTCCACCTCACTTCCCCCCTCCAATCCATGGTTTTATCCCTCCACTTCACTTCCCCCCACATGTTCCTGCTCCTTTTCCTCCACTTGTTCATCCACATCCTCCTCCACTCATTCATGGACTTCTTCCCCCACCTGCTGGACAATACCCCTCACCACCTCTGGGACTCCTTGAACAATTATGTATAATTGGCTTATCTATGTTACTATGTGTCCTTCCCCTCTTGTTAAATCTCCCTGTCTGTCTGTTGCCCTTTGTGTGTGTTCCACTGTCTGGTTGATGTATATTTAGTATTGGTGTCTTGTTAGTGTTATGTTCCCAGTGTGTTTAGTCTTGTCTTGTATTGGTTCTCTAGTCTGTCAGTCTGTTTTCCCATCCCAGGTGTCTCTCGTTGTAATCAGCCCTCATGTGTCTCGTTTGTCAATTAGTCTGTGTATATTAATCCTGTCTTCCCTGTTCCCTGTGTGCGATCATTGTTTGCTGTTAGTGTGTACTGTTTCCTGTTTGTTTGTTTCCTGCATTTGTTCCTGTCGTTGTTTCTGTTCCAGTTTGCTATACCTTGTTTGTTCACCCGGTCTGCCATGTCTTACTAAGTAAGTGTTTGAGTTTAGTGTTTTGTTGTATCACCTCTTGTTTCATTTTCCCTCTTCCAGCGTTTGCTGGGAGGTTTTGGTTTGTAGTGCTCCCAGTTATATGTCTAAGTAAATCTCCTTTGAATCACTACCCGCCTTGTCCTGCCTGCTTCCTCACTACCCTGTTCTGCGTTTGGGTCCTACCTACAACACCACCATGTCAAACCCTAACAGAAACTCCCCCACATGTATGCCCACTTTTTATTATTCAGTCCTCATTGTCAATTTACACACACTATTTAGGAGCATGAGTGCTCTTAAAAAAAGAAATAAACTTAAAGGTGCTATAGATAACATGTTTATGTAGAGTAATAATTATATATAGGCTATAAAGGATAATAATAATACATCCGATGGGACATAGTTGTGAAAAGTTGACTAGCAGCGTTACCAGAAGGGTTGGACATGTCTTCAGAAATCTAGATTGCAGGTTGCTGCGGGAGGAGGGATGGACCCGGTCGCTCTGAGAGAGAGAGAGAGAGAGAGAAAGCGGAGTCGAAGCGGGGCAGGGGAGGGTCTGGGAATTGGGAGGAAGTGTGTCGGCGGATGGACGAGAGGGTGCTGGCGCGGAGTTTGGAAGTTGATGACAGAAAGTTATGCGGTGATGTGGAGGCGGCACCGGCGTGGAGGGTGGGATCCCGTTGTCGTGCTGTGTTTTCGGGGGACGGCAAGAGGTACCCGGGGGTTGTTTCCTTGATCGAAGGTAAAAAGTGCCGGGTCGAGTTTGACGGCTATAACGGTGACGAGGAGATGGATGTGGCCGCCTTGCTGATCCGTGATGAACTGCTTTCGACGTCGGGAGCGGGGGCGGGTAGTGAGAGCGAGGGAGGTGTCGATAGGGACGGGGACGGTCGTGACAGGGGAAGGGAGTCAGATGGTGACAGTATGGAGGGGGGTGAGAGCGGGGGAGAAGGGTGGAGTAAGGTGGAGAAGAGGAGCAGGGACAGTGGGAAGGGGATAAAGAGGAAGAAGGGTAGGGGAGATAGCTCGAGTGGGTCAGAAGGCGAGGGTAGAGGAAATGATAGTGCAGAAGTGATTCATATAGTGGTTAGGTTTGAGGGGGAGGGGGGAGTGCGGAAATTAGGGATGTTCGAGTTGCCCAAACTTGTTGTTGAGCAATTAGGTGAGGTAAAGTATGCGAGAGTTTTTGGGGATGGGAATCTGGCCGTAGGGTGTGTTAGTGTGGAGCAGGTGGAGAGGGCTAGGAAGATGAGGGGCATTGGTGGAGTGGGTATACGTAAGGTAGTGAGAGTAGGGGAGAAGAGGGAGGGGGGATGTAAGGGGGTGATAGCTGGGGTACCGGTCGAGGTTAGCGTAGAGCAGCTGGTGGAAGAATTAGGGAGGGACGGGCGTAATGGCATAGTCAAGAGTGCAGAAAGGATGAAGAGGGGAGCAGATAGGATAGAGACGGATACGGTAGTGGTTAAGTTTGAGGGTGAGGTTGTCCCTAGTGTGTTGTTTGTAGGGTATAGGATGTTTAGGGTTAGGGAATTTGTTCAGAGTCCTCTGAGATGTTACAGATGCCAGGAATTTGGTCATATAGCGGTTTCATGTAGGAAGGGAGAGAGGTGTGCTAGGTGTGGCGGGGAGCATGACTATGGGAAGTGTGGGGCGGGAGTGAAGCTGAGGTGTTGTAGTTGTGGAGGAGAGCATAGTGTAGCGTTTAGGGGGTGTGAGGTGATGAAGAGGGAGGTAGTGGTTCAGAGTGTTAGAAGGGAGGGTAAGTTATCGTATGCGGAGGCGGCTAGGAGGGTAGGACAGGGAAGTCAAGATAGGGTGCAGGGGTGTGGAGAAGGGCATGTGGCAGAAAAGGTAGGGCAGGAGGATAGAGAGAGGGTGTGGGAGGAGAAATTGAGTATTGTGGCCTTCGTGGCAGGGGTGGTTAATGTTGCGGCAGAGATTGAGGGTAGAAATGATAGAGTAAGGATGATTGTTAGGATAGCGGTTCAACATTTGGGTATGGTAGGTCTGACATGGGAGGAGGTGGATAGGGAATTGAATAAGGGGGCTGAGGGTGACCAAGGACTCCACAGTCAGCCAGAAGGGGGCAGGGAGTGTCTCGCAGAGGGGGGCTCAATCAGGTAGTAGCAGCATTAGCTGCACTCCATGGAGGTGAGGGTTGGGAGTTAGTTAGAAGTTGAATTATACGTGATTCAGAGAGTGGGGTATATAGTATGATGTAGATGGACAGGGATGGTGAACGGTGTGGTTGTAGGTAGTTGTTTTGTAGGTTAGGTAGTTAGAGTAGGGGTTAGAGAAGGGAGAATGGAAGACTGGCCCGATTTCCGGGTCGGTAGGTGGCGGTAAATGCCCCAATTATGGTGGCCGTCCGCCGTAAAACTCCAAAAAGAAGAAGAATACATCCACAGAGCTTTTAGACGGGTGCGGAATGCAGGTGCGGTCCAAAATGAATGTTGTTTACATGTATCCCCTCCCTACTTCCCATTTCCCCATGTGGAATCAATCTTCTTGTCTGACTCAGGAGAAGACGGTAGGCGCAATGCCCCTTCATTAGTGACTCTGGATAAAAGTGTCTCTACTAACCGCTTCAAATGTCTCCTCACCTGGACGAAGCGGTCCTGCTGGTCATCGATGTACTGGAACAGACGTCCCGACATGATTGGAGACTCCGGGAGACTGGAGGAGGAAGCTGGCCTGGCCAGTAGTACTACAACCAAAGCAGCGAGACACGAAGCCTGAGGATAATCCAGAGGAATGTTATAGGTTGTGGCTCGCCTGCTATGGAGCGCACACACGGACTGCTAGTAAAGTCATTCTGGGGCTCATTTGTGTTTTTGGATCGGAGCCCAAGGCTCAAAGATCAAAGATCACTGTTGTGAGAGGAAAGATTATGATAAGTGGTTTAGATTTGCCTCAAGATGATAATTTACTTATTAACTTGTATTGTTCCTCTGTGTGTGGAGAAAAAAAGGAAGAAATGGACTAATGGAATAAATAAGTCTTTCATTCAAAACTGTTATTTAGTTTTCATGTATTGACCACATTGACATGGAAATGCTTCTACACAGTGGTTAAACACCTGAGCTTGATAATTCTTTATTTTATAGTTTTCAAAAGAAGCTTCTTGAACAAACACTCACCATTTTGAAATGCATCTGTGTTCCTGTGCAAAGCCAAAAGAAAAACGTTGTCCTCTCCTCTCACAACTTTTCTGTTGTACTTCTACAAATGTTCTCTCTGGTATTCAGATGTGGGTATTTTCACTAACTGCTTCTTAATTAATCCCAGACCTGTTGACCATCTGTTTTACATGTGGGATGCACATATATCAGTACTTCAGATGTATGGAGGAAAATACAAAAACGACAGATCCTTTCTCACGGCTTGTGATGAAGCAGATCTAGTTGTACTTGTAACAGAGCCTTTTTTGGCAACAACAAATCAAACAAAAAGACCGCTGTCTCACTTGTAGGTCGCCTCTAGGTGTCGCCAGAGTTCAGGAAATTACTTGACAGCAGCAGCTTGCGATTGCTTTGGTCTGATATAGTCTTATGAATGGACATGGGGTCGTATACTGTAGCTTGTCGGTGCTGCTAACTAGATAACGGTTCAGATCAACCATGATGAAGAGGTGACTAGCTCTTTAACTTGGCCGCTTGCTCTCTCTTACTGTTAATTTTATTTCATGCACATTTGGTTTATTTTCAGTCTAACGTTAGCCAGTCATATTACTGTTGTTGAGCTATTTACTTATTAGCCAACTTTGTATTTACAACACAGCAAGATTGCTTAATGATCTTAAGGGGTGATGCATAACTATTATTTAAATGTATCGTGCCGGGCTCGCTGATGTTTGTGTGTGTGTCGGTGTAATGATCCAGTTGAGCTAAACTTGACCTACATACTGTAAAGGTTGCTCAGGTTAGCCAGCTAACTTCGCAATCGCTATACTACGGTTGTCACACAGTGTTTCTGGTCGTGTAATTACTAGCCTACATTAAGCTACGTAATCCTTGGCCATTCACCTTTTTAAAACGACATTCACAGTTAGCAAATGTGAGAAACCACATCCAGGCGTTATCCATAACAATCATCAAAACAGTGACGTGCATGGAGGACCCCAGGGAGACCACCAGGTGTTTACTGTTTCTTTGTGTCAGATGAGTCTGTGACTTGTTGTTATCACATTCACAGGACAATGGCGCCATGATCTGAGGGTCTGTGGACAGCTGTTGCAGGACATCATGTCACTGGCCTCCCTGCTGCGCTGCACCATGAGGTAAGAGCTCTGATTGGGGTGTTTGTGGTGATATGGGTGGCTTCCCCTCCAACACATTCAGGTCCCTACTACTAGTGCCGTTACCTGTCTCAGCAATAATAATGAATATTAAATAAATACCATAGTTGTGTAAGTTCCTAATTTATGCAAATTACATGTCATCAGCTTGTGACTGCAACTTGTTCCTGTTTGCGGACGACTCGGCCCTGCTGGTCTCTGACGAGAACAAGTTACAGGTTGAACAAACCCTCAGCTCAGAACTCGGCAGAATCTGCACCTGGCTCGCTGATAACAAACTATCATTACACCTGGGTAAAACAGAGTCCATTCTCTTCGGTTCAAATAACAAACTCAGCAAGACCGACGGCTTCTCAGTTACAGTGGGTGACAATATTATCACAAGGAAAGATGAAATTACATACCTGGGTTCCATCCTAGAGGCAAATCTTTCCTGTGACAAGATGGCATACAATGTAATAAAAAAAAGTCAACCAACGAACTAGATTCTTGTACCGGATCTCCTCTCTGGTAAACAAGAATACCCTGAAGACTCTGGCAGGAGCACTCGTTCAAGGGTACTATGACTATGCTTGCACCTCATGGTACCAAAGCACCTCAAAGGCACTAAAAACAAGATTACAAACATCACAAAACAAAACTGGTGGTCAGACTACTGCTTGACCTTACTCCTAGAACCCACCTCACCCCTGCCCATTAACAACCTAGGATAGCTTAGAGTAGACGACAGAGTACAGCAACTTGCAATGGGTCTGATCTACAAGATACACTACACCACTAAGGTACCCATGTACATGTCGAAATACTCAGTGAAATACTCAGTGAATACCACGACCACAACACCCGAGGGAGTTCCACAAATCATGTCCAACCCAGATTTGGCTCAAACAAGGGACTAAACACATTCCGCAATTATGCCACATCAATGTAGAATGCCCTACCCACAGCCGTAAAAAAATGTGAATCACTACCCACCTTCAAAACCGCTCTCAAAGAGCACCTATGGGAGGCTGCCATTCGAAACTGGCCCCCGTAAATGTCTGAACCCCCCTCCCACCCCCTCCTAATGTGTTCCCTCCCCCTCGTATGTATATACTTACTGTTAGGATCCTATCTTGTATGTCACAAATGTAACAGTACTGTATGTATGTCATAAATGTCACGATTAGATTAGATGATTAGATTATTATATATGTATATGTGTATGTCATAAATGTCATTATGAATTGAAAATGGGGGACCCTGATGTAAACAAGACGAAAGTCTTTCTCTGGGCCATATTCCCCGTACCTGGTTCAACTAAGTCGATCAAAAGGGCCATTAGCCAGATTCAATTAACCCGATGTTTGAATCCAGGTTTTCCCTGTTCCTCGAACGCTGATTCAGTCTCGTTAATTCGAACCAGACTTGATACTCAGGATAATTGCACGCGGCCGCCTCACCTGAAAAGACAGCAGGTGTCGATAGCAGAAATCCAGATTTTCTAACGGCATTGATTGATTGATTGAAAACGTTATTAACAGATTGCAGAATGGGTACAATACAGTACGGCTCAATAGCCTCGCAGACAAGTTAAATGCATAATCTATAGGCTAATTTTAAATCCCTCATTACCCCAATTAATCAGATTATATTTCTTTAAATGTGCCTGCTGGCAGTAGGCTTAATGGAATGAATAATCAAATGAGATCTTGCTAGCGAAAATAATTAGTTCAACTCTTTCAGAATAAGTAGATAAAAACAAGCCCAAAGAGTATCTAATTGATACGAATTAATAGATACTTATGAGGATATCTGTACTGTATGTGCTTAGGTATCATGTACTATATAAATACATGGTTCCCAAAGTTTGCAAGGCGTGCCGCGTGACCCCCGAAATAACGTGTCAGAGAGGCTTGGCGGCTTGCAGTTTCACTATTAATCAGGTTTTAATCTGTTTCGGACATCATCCATACATGCATTGAATTGAAACCTTTGGTTTATACCAGTGACACCAGTCATGTTAATCACCTTCTTGTTCATCATCAGATAACACTAACAGTGCTTGAACAGATAAATGCATTTTCTAACCCATTCATCAAAACGTCAAAGGCTTGCAATTGCTCATTGATTTTCTCAAGTCACGTCCACGTCATCAAATCCGTCAAACAGCGCATCACCTCAAACATTTTAATCCCAGTTACAATATCACAATAACGTGTGAGTGACAGTGATACAATTCAACAATCCACATATTCAGATTCGTTGTAAATCGCATCCACAATCCACGCATAAAGACGCTTAAATTTATGCTTGAATGAAACACAATCCGGTCGCTCCGTTAAGCAAATACATCCACAGCGGAGAATATGAAACTAACCGGTCAATGGTCTCTAACTACACACCCTCAAGACCCCTACGCTCTGCATCTTCTGGCCGCCTCAGACCTACTCCTATCCAAGCTCCTGGAGGGTCATCAAAGAGAAGTCGCCTATTCTCAGTCCTTGCCCCACAATGGTGGAATGAACTACCCACCCCAGTTAGGACAGCCGAAACCCGTCCAATCTTTCGCCCACGACTAAAGACGCACTTCTTCAACCATTATCTGAAAAAAATTATAATAAATAAATCTAACCCTAACTAACCTTACTGTCAGTCATGCACTTGTCCTAATTAACGAATCTACACTGTAGCACGCAACACTTTGATGAACATTGTTACTCAGCTGATAGAGTTGTACCGTTCCTGATGACTTGTCAAACAGAACTTGTAAGTCGCTTTGGATAAAAGCATCAGCTAAATGACTAAATGTAAATGTAATCAGAGCCAAACACCCGATAGGTTTCATTCATTAAAAACATCCCTGCGGGATTCACATTTGCAATGCTCCGTTATTAAAATAACCACATAGTGTGTATCGCGACTCCGAGCACCGTATATATGATGTGCATTATTTAGGACAAAGTAAATCCATAGGCTGAATATAATTTTTTTGTATCCACTTTTTCTCCTTATTTTTCTATGTTTCTCCCATCCCAATTTCGCCTCGCCAATTCTCCCTTCAATTCTCCCCTCCCCTGTCTCGAACGTTGCTAGACTATGCCTCCCACTGGTCGGCTGTAGTGAGGACCAAGCCTTGCATCACGTGGGAGGCTCACGCTGCCCCAGATACTTCCTGATTCTGCTGTACAGGCGCACCAACCGACCTGTAGGAGTCGCTGTCCACAACGTCCAATCCCCACCCACCAGCTTTCCCACCCCTAACACTGCCAATTGTGTTAGTATGAACGACCAGCCAAGCTGGTAGCAACGCCGAGAGCTGGGCCTTGCCCACTGCGCCACTTAGCCGCCCTGAATATGATTTATTATCAGCATTTTAGGTATATTATTTTACATTTCAAACGCCCCCTCTAGAAAAACGAAGCACAAAAACATAATTCAGAATGGTATAATGGGATCTAGACTGTGAGGATTATTTCAGGAAGGGAGCTGGCAGTTTTTTGCGAGGGCATGGCCAGTTTATCGAGCTAACTGAACTAAACTCTCGCTGGACCAGGTTCAAACTTTCTGATCTGTTGCCATAGTGATTTAGACAATCACGGAAAGGTCTAGCATGAGTCTAGTTAACCGGAAAATTATCCGGTTAGCCAGGTACGAGGAACAGGGCCCTGGTCTGCATCCCCTTAACAATTGTGTGTATTGAGCTGTACTGTACTGTACCCATTCTGCAATCTGTTAATTAAAGTTTCCAATCAATCAATCAATCAAGTTCTCAGTGTAATATAAGTGTGTGTATATATATACATATACAAAAACATAATAAAAAAGAATATATATATATATTTTTATTATGTTTTTGGTAGATTTTTGTTTTTTGTTTGTTTGTTCTACCGGGCAGTCCGGTAGAGAGAGAGAGAGAGAGGAAGAACGGGAGACAGAGCGGGGGGGAGACATTTGGCAAGGGACGCCGGGTCCGGGAATCGAACCCGGGTCGGCCGCTTCGCGATGCAGTGCGATACATGGTGTGCTACTAGAGCGGCCCTATATATATATATATATATATCTGTAGATGCTATATCTATATCTGTACATATCCCTACCTACTCTTATTAGTTATACACCGCTGGCCAGTATGACTTAATTACCATACTGTCTTAATTCTTGTATCACTGTACATAATAATACTATAACACTGTACATACATCTGATTAGCACTATTACTCAGCAGCAGTGATGCCAGTAACGCGTTACTAAGTAACGCGTTATTGTAATCTGATTACTTTTCCCCGAAAATAGTAATCTAACGCGTTAATCTTTAAAAGCCAGTAATCTGATTGCAGTTACTTGTCCAAGTGGCTGTGCGTTACTATTTCGTTACTATCTCATCATAAATTCATAATGCAGGCGGAATGCAGTATTTTATTTCGTTTTCGACAGTCAAAAATACATTTTGAGCTGTTTTTCTTATTTGGGAGTGACGTCGTGTGGCAGTGAAAGGGTTAAATACACAATGTGTCCCGCGGCGTGACTGGACCCTCTGTCTGTGAGTGACTCTGCTTTGGTCCAATCACATTCCCCATCCACAGTCTGCGAATCAGAGGCAGAGTAGGGCGGGTCTTCACAGCACGTCATGTGACATATGCGCCAATCGTGTGACAGAAGGGCTCCGTCGTTACAGCCTCGTCTGCAGCACGGAGAATTCCACCCCAAAACGCTCGTCTAAACGTAGCCTCAGTCACTACTTCACGTTTGTGTCAGCTAAGCCAGGTGAAAAAAACATTCATATGCGGAGGAAACAAAATACTGTCTACCGCTAAAAACAGCACATCCAATTGCATTGAAAGCATCTGGAATCACAACACTAGCCGACGCTTCGACTAGGTACAGGAGGACTCGGAGGCCAGCCAAACAGCAAAAGAGAGAGATTGTTTCTTTCCCTTCTGATTAATGTATATTTGATGGTGGCAGAGCAAAAGCTCTTATTTGCCAGATTTACAGTTAATTTACATGTTAAAGAGAGACTGATTGTATGTTTATAGAGAGACATTTATAAAAACAATTTAATAGTTACAGTTGATATAATTGAATAGTTCAGCCTGCATTTGTTAGATGTGATACACTGGTTTTGTAAAACCACTGGCTGGCTGCTCTAATGCTGTGAGCATCATAGACTGTTGCTTTACCATACTTGATGGTACAGAAGCTGAAGCACTAGTTTAACAATTTACGTTATGTGCAGAGAAACAAGTTAAAAACAATTTATGCACTTTCAATAAAGCGTTTAAAAAAAAACTGTTGGGGGAACGACGACGACTTCGTAACCTAGTTACTTTCAAAGTAACTAAGTTACTCTGATAATCAAGTAATCAGTAAAGTAACTTGGATTACTTTTTAAAGGAGTAATCAGTAATCAGTAATCAGATTACTTTTACAAGTAATCTGTGGCATCACTGCTCAGCAGTGCCCATTTGTATATTTGATATCCAGTTTAATCACCTGTATATTACTATTGCACTTTACTGTTACATTTGCACTCTGGTTGGATGCCAAATAAATTTTTGTTGTACTATTTGTGCTGTATGATGACAATACATTCTAATCTAATCTAATCTCTGTTCTCAGAGTGGAGAGTAAACGTGTGGCCATACATTGCATCCAGCAGAGGGCGCTCTCGGGGGCTGAAGCCATCAATGCACTTCGACCGTTCTACTTTGCGGTCCATCCTGATTTTTTTGGCCAGTATCCCAGAGAACGGGTGAGAGCATCTCTGTCGCTGTCCAGAGAATATCTTCCATGGAGGCGGACGGCCGTAGAATGATTGGAATCCGTAGGGCTGACCCCTATTAGTCGAATAGTCGACTAATCGATCGAAAGGAGCCGTAGTCAACTGCCAACCTCTTAGTCGAATACAAAAAAAATATATACAAAAAAAAAATTATAATTTTTTTTTTTAATATTATTATTATTATTATTATTATAATAATTTTCAATTTGTTATCATTCTTTCCAAAAGAAAAGAGGCCTAGAAGCGTGGCTAACGCTAATGGCACGCATACCAGAGGCTAACTGCCTAAGAAAACAGGCACAGAGGCACTGAAAGAGGATTTCACCCATCTAATGAACACACTAGACTATAGACAAATATCAAGATGTATCCATCAGTGGACCAATTGCATGCTTTTGCAGAGGACAAGAAGCCTTCCGTCAGACATTAAGCACCCCCACAGCCCAAATGGAATGATAAAAAAAAAAAAGTTAAAAAAAATTATACTTTTCTTTTTCAATTTTTTTTTCTTTTTGGTCGACTAATAGTCGACTATCGGCTAATTTCGGCCAATCAAAGTCGACTATCCAAATCCTTAGTCGGGGACAGCCCTAGAATCCAGTCAAGTGTTCCTTTTATTAATCCCCGGTTTCCCACCGGTTGCCATATTGGAAGATACACTGGTTGCTATGTGCACCGAGACACTTAACGGCAACAGAGCAATATATCAACAACAGATTATTACTATATCTTATTAACAAGTGTCTGAGTGGCACAGTAATATCAAGCTTCTCTCACCTGTTACAGAATACTTTGAGCACTCTTTCACCGCACAGACATTAGGCATTTCATTTCTTTTATCAGTCTTCCAACATGGCAGCATGTAACTATTGGTCAACTCAAGTCACGTCCAATTTATTTGTATAAGAAGCCAATAAACCATAATCCATGTCTCAGTAGAGCAACACCTCCTGACCTTTAAGGTGCTATAGATAACATTCAACTACTAGATGTTGCACTAGAGCACCAGCATGTCAGACTAAAACATTGGGTGCTTACATAGGATTACGTAGGGTACTATAATTATTGTATTAAGTCAGTTCAAACTGTCAAACTAGTTTATACAAACTAGTTCATACTAGTTGTCTTAACATATTTTAGGTTCAACTTTAGGTTGAAAAAGAGAAAGTTGATGAGCGAGCAAGCCGCAATTTTTTTTTTTGAAAACTGGATCAGAGAAACGGGGACCTCTCAACTAGCAGCATGTTTATTCAATCGGGTAAACAGGAAGTAGGGAGGCGATACGTGCATGCAACATGTAAACATTAATTTAGGACCTGCCAATTTAAATGATAAATTCGTAAATCAATAATGTTTGGGGATGAAAAGCAATACTTTTATTCCATACCTTTTCTAAAAGCTCTGTAGATGTATTATTATTTATTTTTACATAAAAAAGCACCTTTAACCCTCCATGACATCCTGACCTTTAACCCTCTATGAAGATGAGGAAATATTTTCAAAAACCTGAATAGGGAAAAAAGGGAAGAAACCTCAGAAGGGTAATTCAATGACGGATCCTCACAAGGATAACCAGGCTATAAGGATATGTGTTGGAAGTGATGATTGGTAAGATAATACAAGGGGGGAGAAAAACAATAATCATAATATGAGGAAAATTAGTAACTGGTAAGCAAAGGCAACAGGGCATCAAGGCCGTCCATAGAGATAGCATCAGTGACTCCAAAGATTCTGTGAAAGTCAAGTGTTCCTTTATTAATCCCCTTGGGGAAATTCAGGTGTCATAGCAGCATGGGGAAGGTACACGTAGGATAGGTCATAATAATAGAGCATAGAACAAAGTGCAAAGTAATAATGATGATACTTATAATACTGATAGTGAACAGCAGTGACACAAGTGTCATAGCAGCATGGGGGAGGGGGGCTGGTAGGATAGGTAATAATAATAGAACAAAGTGCAAAGGAATAATGATGGTAGTGATAATACTGATAGTGAACAGCAGTGACAAGTGTCATAGCAGCATGGGGGAAGGGGGCAGGTAGGATAGGTAATAATTATAGAACAAAGTGCAAAGTAATAATGATGGTAGTGATAGTGATAACAGTAGTAGTATTGAATAGTGACACAAGTGTCATAGCAGCATGGGGGAGGGGGTAGAGGAGGTACAGGAAAAAAGATAATAATAGTAATAGAGTAGAAGTAATAATAGTGGAATGTCGGAATTCAATCAGTCAGTAATAATAGTGATAATAGTATACATTCCTCTATTACTTACCAATCAAATACATGTGCTATTTTAACAGGACGTGAATGAAAATTCACTCAAGAGGCTCAATGGCTACTTGGAGAACCTTCAGAAGCCTGGCGTTCGCTCTGTTCAACCCACCAAGCTCACCTTCTACGTCAGAGAGGCTCGAGACAACGGTGACATCCTGCCCCCTGGTACGTATCGGTTACATCCTGCCTCTGGATCGCAACAAAGGAGGGAGACCACGCATTAAAATAAAGTAAATAACTCAACCGAAACACTGTGGCATGAGTGAGGTTAGCAGATCAGATCAGATCAGATTATAAAAACGAGATAAAACAAGTAATCACAGCATGATAAAGATTTTCAGTTACATTTTTTAGTCAATTAGTTTATTAACTGTTAGTTTTAGTTTTTAGGTGATTTGTTTATTAGCTGGTTAATGTGATTAAATCCATTGGCAAGGCAACAATGTGAAGTAGGAATGTCTTGAGTCTGCAACAACGAAAGATTATTGTTTGTAGAAAAAACAAATACATGTCGGTCCTTCTGCCTACATTTCCCAGGGTTCCGTTCGGTGAGTTTCACCCTCCAGACCAAGGATGTGCTGAGCACCGTGCTGAATGTCCTGACGTCCTGTAGCCTGCCCCTAGAGCACATGAAAGGGCTTAAGGCCGACTCGCAGACGGCTAAGAGTCCTCCGGAGGCTGGCATTCCCTTCTATAGACCCATCAAATGGGACAAGACCTACTACACGTTCACTGGCTTCAGAGACCCCGAGCAGGAGCTGCAGCAGGCCAAGAGAGTTGAACCTACACTCAGGTTAATAGCTTCATGACCTGCACACCTGGTCTTGACAGTGGGGAGCAACACAGACTTATTGTCACAGACTTACCACACAACACATCCATGATGTACATGATGTACATGATAGACACACTACCATACATACATGTGTTGTACCCATACTCACTGACACGCCACACATGCATGTACCCACTCATACCCTCTGCTACATATGCACTCATTTACAGGAACATTAAAAAGGTTTTTAAAAAAGCATTGCAAAAACATCACAGCAGAAAAAAAAAACATTGCACATCGGCGGAAAATATTGCATATTAACGAATACCATTATTGCATTATTGCACATGTCCCAACATCTGTCATATTGCAGATACAAGTATATATTATAGTGAGGTACAGTAGATGTGGTGGCAATAGGGGGGGGGGGGGGTGATTGTTCAGTCGGGAAGAAGCTGTGTGTGTGTAAGAAGCTGTGTGTGTGTGTGTGTGTGTGTGTGTGTGTGTGTGTGTGTGTGTGTGTGTGTGTGTGTGTGTGTGTGTGTGTGTGTGTGTGTGTGTGTGTGTGTGTGTGTGTGTGTGTGTGTGTGTGTGTGTGTGTGTGTGTGTGTGTGTGTGTGTGTGTGTGTGTGTGTGTGTGTGTGTGTGTGTGTGTGTGTGTGTGTGTGTGTGTGTGTGTGTGTGTGTGTGTGTGTGTGTGTGTGTGTGTGTGTGTGTGTGTGTGTGTGTGTGTGTGTGTGTGTGTGTGTGTGTGTGTGTGTGCGTGCGTGCGTGTGCGTGCGCGCGCGCGCGCCGGACGGAGCCCTGCCGGTGTGAAAGGGCTATCTGTGCGTTCAGTAGAAAAGGTATCCGGCTACAATTTTAGCCTAGCTTAGCAGCAAATTAATGGAAGCGGATATGGACCAGCTAGCCTAGCTGTTGGTCAAAAATACCTAAGCTAGGCTACTGGTCCGTGTCCTCTTCCAGTCATTTGTGCTAAGCTAGGCTAGCTTTCTACTGAACGCACAGAGAGGAAATTGGTATCCATCTTCTTGTCTGACTCAGGAGAAGACTGTAAGCACATTACCCATAATGTTGGCGTGTTCCTTTTAAGCTCCCAAAGACACACCTCTGGCTCTTAACAATTGAGTAGAGTATTGTAATGTAGAGTATTTTAGAGTAGAGGAGAGTATTGTAGAGGAGAGTATTGTAGAGTAGAGGAGGAGAGTATTGTAGAGTAGTGTATTGTAGAGTAGAGGAGGAGAGTATTGTAGAGTAGTGTATTGTAGAGTAGAGGAGAGTATTGTAGAGTAGAGGAGAGTATTGTAGAGTAGTGTATTGTAGAGGAGAGTACTGTAGTGTAGAGTATTGTAATGTAGAGTATTGTAGAGTAGAGGAAAGTATTGTAGTAGTGTAGAGTGGAGTGGAGTAGAAAAGTCTGTTAGTGTCACTCTGCAAAGAAAAGTGTTTCAGTGGTTTACCTCAGACAATTCTTGAAAGATCAAAATTGTTGATCAAAACGTATCAAAGTTGTCTTGAGTAAATGGCTGAAACACAGTTTAGTGTGCAGGCTCTTCTTCTGATCATGCATGTCAGCACTATCTGCATGTACATGTCACACACTGCAGAGTCTGTGCAGGGTTTAGTAGTTAAGAGTCATCATAATACACACTGCTCTAGAGTCTGCAGGGTTTAGTAGTTGTGAGTCATAATACACACTGCGCTAGAATCCATGCATGCTTTAGTGGTTAAGAGTCAGACATTCCTAACAGTTCTCAAGTTCTGCTGCCGTCGGTTCTCCAGCTGCTGGCAGCAGTCCATGCCCCCGGGTGTGGAGCCTGTCAAAGCAGTGCAATTTGGCTTTGTTGGAGCAGAGCAAAGAAAACGAAAGCAAAGTGCCACTTCAGGAGACGTGCATGAGGAGTATTATTGAAATGGATTTTGAACTGTTGACTTGAGTCAGTCAAATCCAGTCAGCAGTTATTCATTTATTTTTATTTATATATATTTTTTAATCCACCCCCCCATTCCATTGCCCTAGGACTATAGCAAAATATAATCCGATTTTGTTATTCCTTCAAAAATATCTTCATATATTTTGTCCATACATTGACATACTTTAGCCTACTGACTGAACAGAGGGGTGTAGCGTTACTCCTGTGTTTAAACTGTTTAAACTGTCTCTGTCCGACGTGTCTCCTCTCTCTGAACAGAGGGGTGTAGCGTTACTCCTGTGTTTAAACTGTCTCTGTCCGACGTGTCTCCTCTCTCTGAACAGAGGGGTGTAGCGTTACTCCTGTGTTTAAACTGTCTCTGTCCGACGTGTCTCCTCTCTCTGAACAGAGGGGTGTAGCGTTACTCCTGTGTTTAAACTGTCTCTGTCCGACGTGTCTCCTCTGTCTGAACAGAGAGGTGTAGCGTTACTCCTGTGTTTAAACTGGCTCCGTCTGATTCGTCTCTTCTCTTCCCCAGCTTGTGGTTAAGGAACAATGAGCCGGAGGCGACCAGGAAGCACAGCGCCAGCCTCCCCAGGAGAGAGGAGCTGAAGAGGCTGAAGACGGAACTGTGCCAACAGTTTGCCCTGGCAGATATCAGGTAGTCATGACACTGACCGCTTCACAATCCCTTGTATGTACTGTATGTATCATATTACATACTGTCGGAGCTCACTGTTCAGTACATGGACTGCAGTATGAGCGACAAGTCAAGTCAAGTGTTTCCTTTATTAATGCCCTTGGGGGGAAATTCAGGAACTACAACATACTTGGAGGACCTGCACACCCAGCTGGAAGTGGCCGTTTCGTAACACCAGAAGAAGAAAAACAATCACAGCTGTTTCCACTTGCTAGCTGTCAGGAGGATATGCTGTCATTTTGCCAAGAAACACACAAATGATGTTTCAGTGGCCAGTATTTTTATTTATTTTTTTTTTGAACATGAAACGAGACAAACAATACAGTAACAGTAATAATCAACGATAAATCACAGGACAATAACAGAAATAATAATAACAATAATGACAGCCCAGTAATTAAATCAGAATGAAAGTAGATTAAAAGACATAAAAATAATAAATACAATACATGGGCTCTTGCTCGCCCTCCCCCCCCCCCCCCCCCCTCAGGACCCCCACTTGGACTATACATCCACTACTTCATGCCAGTATGTTTTTTTAGAAACACACAAATGATGCTTCAGTGGCCAGTATGTTTTTTTTTACATTTGTTAGGGACGTTTTAAGTGACCTGGAACTGGAAATAATACGGCAAGTGACCTGGCACAGACAATTTGGGGATTGAAATTATCACTTAGCAACCATCCCTTCCATACTTGCATACTAATTGCATATGAATAGTGTGTGTCATGGAGAATTCAGTAGCAGCAATGGAGGCCTGTTTAGGTCCAATTCCCTTCCCTTGGCCCTACCCCTCGTTTTGGAGTGCCCTTGACTGGGTAGTGGCCCTTCAAACTGAAGCTACAAGGGATAGGGGTTGAAGTCTTTACCTAGGAAATGGGACACCCCTCGTTTTGTCATCAGTAGTAAAATAATGTAAAGGACCTACATACTATGTATCTGCGTATTTTGTTTTTTGCAGGGCCTAGAACAGCGTAGTTACATACAGTATAATAATGAGAGGCCTATGTATTTATTGTATGCATCAAGCACAGCGTATTTTTTGATTATGTTAATTGTGTGCCTACAATACTTTTTCTTTTTAACTAGGATGTCCGATATTATCGGCCGATATTGGCATTAAAATGTAATATCGGAAATCATCGGTATCGGTTTAAAAAAATAAAAAAAATAAAAAAATAATAATTTTAAAAAGAATGTTGTGTTAATTCCACAACGAGATATGTTATTCCGTTATACCCCCAATATATCGGTATCGGTTGATATCGGTATCGGAAATTAAGAGTTGGACAATATCGGTATATCGGTAAAAAAGCCAATTTCCCTATTTTTAACCCTTTCACTGCCACACTACAGAAGGTTAACCCTTTACTATCACACGACCGAAGGTCGACCTGCTGTCGTGTGGCAGTGAAGGGGTTAACCTGTGTATTGTTGCAGTGAAAAGGGTTAACCGTTTGGCAGTGCGGCAGTGAAAGGGTTAAGCCCGGTACCGGGCCGAGATTTATTTCACTTCATAAATCGATCAATACAGTCTGTTGCAGGGCGGCTGGGTGGCACAGTGGGCAAGATGCTCGCCACCAACGCAGGAGATACTGGTATCGAGCCCAGCTCTCGGCGTTGCTTCCGGCTTGGCCTGCCGTTGTACTAACACAATTGGCAGTGTTAGAGGGTGGGAAAGCCGGTGGGTGGGTCCTGGTCGTTGTAAACAGCGACTCCTACAGTTCGGTCGGGGCGCGTGAATATTTTCCCTAAGCGGGTTGTACTTCCGCGTTCGGTTTGCGCGATCTGATGGGCCACTGACGTTTCTGGTCATGTGACATGTGCGCCAATCGTGTGACGCCTAGTTCTGCCACCGGTTAAGCTTAGTTACTCTAACCTTAACCAACTTCGCTTAACCTGTGATAAACTAGGCGTTAGGTAGTTTGCAGGCTGTTAGACCCGGAAATAGGCGCAGAAACAGGCGTCACACGATTGGCGCACATGTCACATGACCAGAAACGTCAGTGGCCAATCAGATTGCGCAAACCGAACGCGGAAGTACAACCCGCTTAGGGAAAATCTTCACGCGACCAGGAAGGGGATTGGGAATTGGCATAACGACTATCATTGGGATGGGAGAAAAACTGAGGAAAAAGGAGGGGGAAAAAGATCCACAAAAAAAAAGAAATACAGTCTGTTGCATTTCTTTTTCAAATGTAGCCAAGAGTAAAGACCCTAACTATATCAAAACAGCAGTCAAAGTGTATATTTTCAGCACTATGTTTGTTTACCAATGATTTTAAGTGTTATTAGCTAAATATGAGCTTATAAAAAATCTTTGTGCATTGCATCGGAAACCAGGTGATTATACGTGATGAAATGACACCGTCATGAAATGACGCCGTCATGAAATCGTTGTAGTCTTAAGAAAGAGGAGACCCAGGGCTTACGATGGACGTAGACATTTCATAAAACAACACTACCCAGCTCACAGCAGTCGCTGTCAAAGCTGCAGCCAGCTGACGTGAAAAGAAAATATTGATGTTATTTCCGTGATTATATCTCACTGCTCGAACAAACCTGAACGTTATTGCCATAAAATACTACGTATATTGTTTCTTTACCTTTCTGTGAACGTCTATATAAAAAAAAAACGCATTGCAATCTGGTGAAAAATGGCAGAGCTATGGACATTATACAAAAGTAACTGTACTATACTTAGAGTAGATTTCATTCACAGGCTTTTCTGCCTTGTAACCAGGCCACGTGAGCGGATCGGCGCGGGCGTGAAATCCGCTCTTCGCTCTAGACGGCTTGTTCCGCTCCGCTAATCGTTCATGTTGACCCCGCCCCCAAGTCGCTCTCCGCTCGCTCACCGCTCACCTTGAATAGAGCGCTCCCCGCTCCACATCGCTCGACAAATTTTTTTCTTTTCTTTTTGGAGCATGGTGTAAATGAGCTCAAACTACAACAGTCTACACCCCCTGGGCCCCTTAACAATTGTTTGTATTGAGCCATATTGTAATTGTACCCATTCTGCAATGTTAAATAACGTTGTTTATCCATTCACTAGCTCTACTAAGCGATGATAGCTAGCCTAGCCACAATGCTATGGTCGCTGCCATTAACGTTAGCATGTAAGCCAACGACAACAACAATGGCGTCATATACTTTTTCTAACGGGATATGAGTGACGGTTCACCCTTCTCATTGTTTGTACATCGCCATCTGTTGCTTTGGCATTGTACTACATGTATATTACATCAGTGTTAAACCACTGTGAGCGGCCCGGAGTGGATTGGAGCGGAGGAGAACTCTCGCTCCGGACGTCGCGCCGACCCATTTTAAAACCCACTCCTCGCTCACGTCAAAACCGCCCGCTCCGCTCCCCACGCCGCTCACGCGCCGCGCCTCTCGCATGCACTGCTTGTAACTGGCGCCTGGTGGTACTAAATCCAGATTTAACTCTGCCATTGGAAAGCGGAGATTTGGCTCGATCCATAGATGTATGACTTGGCCATAATAAGATCATTTATAGGCCTTATATTCTATATTCATATTGCATGTGTCCGGATGGCAAAATTCAGTACTGTATCTACAAAACCCCCTGTAAATCATCTGCCCTTTATTAATTTGCTTAGATCTTTTGTACACTTGCTCTCAAGAAGGTGCTGAATGAGCTCAGTGGTAAGTCTTCATGTCTGGTCAATGTTAGCATGGTGTTATTCACCGTCAAAGATGAAAAATATTATAATAATAATCATCTATATTTTCCTTTGGTTCATTACAATTTACTCATGCATACTGTAGTAGACAAAATTCCAGTCAGGTTTCAGGGCAGGCCACAGCACTGAGACAGCGCTAGTCAAAATATACAATGACCTGTTTCTTACCATCGACTCGGGTAGCTGTGCCATGCTCCTCCTCCTGGACCTCTCCGCCACATTCGACACGGTCGACTATTCCACCCTGGTCGATCGTCTCGAACACAGGCTCTGTATTGGTGGTTCTGCCCTAAACTGGTTCACATCCTACTTGAGCGACCGCTCCTTTTCGGTCAGTTTGGGTAGTCAGCTAGTCTACCGTATGGGGTCCACCAAGGTTCCATCCTGGCCCCCATACTCTTTTCTATTTACATGGTCCCCCTGGCCGAAATCATCCAGAAACACTATTTCATAAAAGTTTTATGCAGATGACTCCCAAATCTACCTTCCCCTCAACCCCTCTGACACAGCTAACCTAGACTCCCTTAAAGACAGTCTCTGGGACATAAAAAGCTGGATGGCCCACAACTTCCTTCAGCTCAACGAAAACAAAATGGAGATAATTTTGTTTGCCCCCCCCTCCTCCACCAAAACACTCTCCAATAGCCGAGGACAACTCTCCACCCACCTCAAGCCCCACATCAAGAGCCTGGGTATAATTTTCGACCCAGAGCTCAAATTCGTTGTAAAATCCTGCTTTTTTCAACTCTACAACATCACAAAAATAAAACCAATCCTTTCACCCGTTGACCTGGAAAGAGTAATCCATGCATTCATCACATCACGCCTTGACTACTGCAATGCCCTCTACGCGGCACGATGGTGTAGTGGTTAACACTGTCGCCTCACAGCAAGAAGGTCCAGGGTTCGATTCCCGCTTGGGGACCAGGTTTCCATGATGCCAGGTACCCAGGTGGGGTATCTCCCAGGCCTTTCTGTGTGGAGTTTGCATGTTCTCCCCGTGCTCGCAAGGGTTTCCCCCCCGATAAGATAAACCCAATGGAAAAACATGCACAACAACAGATCGCTAACGCTGTGGCGTCCTTGACGAAGACGGACAGGAGCACTTGGATTGGTCCCCTGGCGCGGCTCACGTTGACGCCTGTCTGCTCCCGGCTGCCCTTGGGGGGAAGGACGACGGGATGGGTTAATCGCAGAGACGAATCGCATCAGCGATCCTACAGACAATGCATGCGTGTGTGTTCCGGTGTGTGTGTGTTGTGGATAATAGCCAATGCCAATTAAAGACCTCTGAGCAGGTCCTGCATTATTATTATTATTATTATTACACCGGCATTAGTCAAGCAACATGTCCCGCCTTCAAATGGTCCATCACTCTGCAGCTAGGTTCCTTACCAGAAAGAGAGAACACATTACACCAGTTCAAGCCTCCCTACACTGGCTCCCAGTCCCATTTAGAATATAATTCAAAATCCTCCTCCTGGCTCTGTGTACATCACAGAGCTTATAACCCCCTACTCAGCACCCAGGTCACTAAGATCCTCCAACCAGGCTCGGCTGGTCCCCCCCGCACCAGACTCAAAAAGAGGCGATCGCTCTTTTAAGGCCGTGGCCCCCAAGCTGTGGAACCAGCTACCCCTGGAGATCAGAACTGCTCCCTCGCTGGAGACATTTAAGTCTCGACTAAAAACTCACTTTTACTCCCTAGCCTTCAATAAACCCTGATTTTCCCACACCCTAACTCACACACTCCCATGCAATTGTATCTTGCCCCTTCCCCCTTATATCTGTTCTTGTGTTCTTCTGTCCCCTGTGTGCTATATTGTACTTTGTGCTACTCTATCCGTGTGTTGGCTTACTGTTGTCTTATTCTCTGATTGTACTGTCTTGTCCTGCTGTGCCTTTTTGTATTTTTGTATTATGAATTTTTATGCTTTGACTGTACAGCACTTTGGTTGGCTCTTGAGTTTTTAAACGTGCTTTATAAATAAATGACTTGACTTGACTAGTAACAGACACAATATTTCTGATACTGGGAATACATTTCCTGAGGTCCCTAGATACCAATGACATGCAAATGAACCTTGTAGAAGTGGAGCAATGTTCCATGTATTTTTAGGCAAATCTTCTGAAAATATGGCTAGGGCTCAAGAGGTTAACTGAAATGTACTGTAGTGGAACTAAAATATTTGGAACGATGTGTGTCCAGAAAGAAAAAGCCACACAATTCTGTGTTTTTCCTCAATATTTCAGTAACACCAGTGAGTTGCGAAACACCACCTGTAACCAGACAGGTCTCTCCTACATTACTGGCCACGGAGAAAACAAATGTTTACCGCTCGGTTCATCCGATTGAGCTGTTTCACCGTATCTGATCGTTTAACTGACATAACGACATAAGTCCGTTGTCAAAAGATACCTTTTTCTTGATTTGGAGCAGTGGAAATAGTTGTAATCATCTTTGGAACAGCGTGAGATAGAAAAAAGCAACACACGATTCAGCGTATTTCCTCAAAGGGAAACCGAAAGTCCTTTATGACCTCCCTTCTACCCCTCCGTTTAGAGTCAGCATCTGAAAACACAGTCAGTCCTAGATGACCACTTCCCCTAGAACCACAAAAGAATCAGGACACCCTACATTACAGTATTGGGATCGGCTCTTAGAATGACCATTTCCCCTCTGTGTTGGAAGAAACAACACAACAGAAACAACAGTGGCTATACAGTATGTTGTTATATGAGAAATGTATCAACAAAAATGTAATAATGTGGTGTCTTATTACTGCATCTAGGAAACGAGTCATAGTGGAACCGTAACATCATGCTTTTCCAGCGTTTTACGTTCTGGCAGCGTTCTCTTTGTTACCACTGCACATACATTATGTAAATGATGGTGCTCTAGTGCGATATTAGTGGCTGAATGTTATCTATAGTACCTTTTTTAATACACACAACTGAAATGAAGAGTGTCCCTTGTGTTATAACTAGGGATGCTCGATATTGGCTTTTTTACCGATACCGATATTCCGATATTGTCCAACTCTTAATTTCCGATACCGATATCAACCGATATCAACCGATACCGATATATGCAGGGTTTCCCCATCCAAAAAACTGAATAATTTCAGGTAACTAATCATTTCAATGGATATATATATAACAAATATTGTTATTGTTTTGTTTGTTTTTAAACCGATACCGATATTTTCCGATATCACATTTTACTGCCGATATCGGCCGATAATATCGGTCGGCCGATAATATCGGACATCCCTAGTTATAACGTAATCACGTTTTGGTTATACACAAATAACTGAGCATTTTACCGTGTCAGTTCTTCACAGGTATTGCTGCTCTGACCATCTCACTGATAATAATGACAATCTCACACTAACCTCACTCTGTTAGAACATTGGTAACACAGACTGATCCCTGCCCTGTGACACCTGTCCATTCCCCTCCTGGCCTGCAGATGGCAGCGTAGCTGGGGAGTTGCTCACCGTTGCTGTCAGCTGCAGAGTCTCGGCCGTCTCTCCCAGCAGAACGCAGAGGCTTTGATCAACCTACGAGGTAATGACCAAAGGTCTGTCTAGAGAGAAGATGGTTCACTCTGCTGCCATCCTGATAACGGGGACTAACGAGACCCGACCCATATCTCTTTGAATGGAGTCAAGTCAGGTGTTCCTTTTATTAATCCCCTTGGGGAAATTCAGGTGGGGGGAGGGGAGGTACAGGCAGGTAGATGGATTAATAATAGAGTAGAACATAATAATAATAATAATAATAATAATAATAATAATAATAATAATAATAATAATAATAATAATAATAATAATAATAATAATAATAATAATAACTACCGGTAATCGAATAATGTTGTTCCCTCTGCAAGTACATTAAGCAAAACTTTAAAGCTGAAATAATCATTTTCTGACATTTTCAACACTTCAATTTCAACACACATGGCCAGAAGGTCTCATTGAGTCGTGGTGTCCTACTCAAACAAACCTGCTATCAGAAGGTCTCATTGAGTCATGGTGTCGTAGTCAATGAACCCTGCTATCAGAATGTCTCATTGAGTCATGGTGTCCTACTCATACAACCCTGCTATCGAAAGGTCTCATTGAGTCATGGTGTCCTACTCATACAACCCTGCTATCGAAAGGTCTCATTGAGTCATGGTGTCCTACTCAAACAACCCTGCTATCGAAAGGTCTCATTGAGTCATGGTGTCCTGACCTACTCAAACAACCCTGCACTACCAGCAGCCAGTCTGTTGTTATTTCATCATGTATTTTCTTTGTTGACGAAACAAAAAAGACCTGTGTTGTCAGAACAGTATTATGTTTGTAGGTAGTATTTACCTACCTTGTTTAATACATTCAGTGCCACGCCCCTTTGACCATATATGGGCTAGAGTGCCAATAAGGAAGTCAATGGGAGGTCGGGGAAATTTGCGAAGGCTTAAACTATATCTTAAATTATGGCTATGGGTCTAAAACACCCCTCGCTTATCAATGACTTGCTTGCAGTCAACATGTACAAAACGGATTGTTTTTTCATTGGTACATTTCCGTTTTATACCGAGTATAGTTTTGGAGAGTTCTAGTAATTCCAGAGAAATTCCGCGATAATAGCTCTTTAGTGGAATACACAAAACACGTTGTCATTTTTCGGCTGATTTATTAATCGTTTTCAAATAAACGCTAGATTATCGATAGTATGTGTACTTATGCACGCTAGAGAAGCGGGCTGAGTGTTCACAAATGGCACTTGCTGTCCTCTAGTGGTCAGAATCTATTGCAGCTTTAACTGTGTAAATGTTGCAAAAATGCCAAATCTACAATCAGCCAAATATCATCTGTAAAAACTAAATTGTACCGATTTGTGTTTTTTTTTAAAGCCCATATCCACCGATACCGGTTGTCTGCCAATATAGCGCATCAAATCAAATCAAATTTATTTGTAAGGCCCGACAACACATGTTAATGTCCCCATGGGCCGTACACTTCTTCTTTAAACAAGTCAAGAAGAAACATCACAATAAGACATAAGGTCCAATTTTTTTTAAATAAATGCAAAAAATAAAATAAATGCAACACTCCCAGACATACCCCATGCGAAGGTAAGGAAAAACTCACTAATACCTAGCAATAGGAGGGGGTTAGAGAGTTCCCATGTTTGTAGTTGGCGGAGATGGAGCAATAAATACAAGTAGTGAGCATATGCAATGTACATGGTGACAGTAGAATCATAGTATATAAGAAAATTGTGAAGACGGAGACAGAGGTTAAAAGGTTGATTGATTGATTGATTGATTGAAAAGTTTATTAACAGATTGCAGAATGGGTACAGTACAGTACAGCTCAATACATACAATTGTTAAGGGGATGCAGACCAGAGAAAGACTTTCGTCTTGTTTACATCAGGGTCCCCCATTTTCAATTCATCATAACATATATGACATACACAACATACAGATAGACAGTACTGCTACATCTATACATTTATGACATACCAGATTTGCAAATACAGTACTGTTTGTGATACAAAAAGTGTCCAGAAAAAGAGTGTATATACATTTGACGTAGAAACTGTACATTGGAGGAGGCTGGGTAGGTGGGGTGGGGTTGGGTGGGTGGGGGGCTGTACATTGGAGGTGGGGGGGGGGGGTGGTTGGGTAGGGGGGGGGACACTGTACATTTGAATACTGACAAAGCCATACTTGGTAATTTACTGTACAACTGGGTTAGGACATTTGTAGGGGCCAGTTTCGAATTGCAGTCTCCCGTAGGTGTTTTTTGAGAGTGTTTTTGAAGGTGGGTAGTGATTCACATTCCTTTACAGCTTTGGGTAGGGCGTTCCACATTGATGTGGCATAATTGCGAAACGTGTTTAGTCCCTTGTTTGAGCCGAATCTGGGTTTAACATGATTTGTGGAGCTCCCTCTGGTGTTGTGATCGTGGTATTCACTGACCTTTGGGAAGTATTTTGACATGTACATGGGTACCTTGGTCGTGTAGTGTATCTTGTAGACCAGGCCCATTGCAAGTTGCTGTACTCTGTCGTCTACTCTAAGCCATCCTAGGTTGTCAAAGTGGGCAGGGGTGAGGTGGGTTCTAGGAGTCAGGTCAAGCAGTAGTCTGACTAGTTTGTTTTGAGATGTTTGTAATTAGTTTTTTAGTGCCTTTGAGGTGCTTTGGTACCATGAGGTGCAAGCATAGTCGTAGTACCCTTGAATGAGTGCTCCTGCCAGAGTCTTCAGGGTATTCTTGTTTACCAGAGAGGAGATCCGGTACAAGAATCAAGTTCGTTGGTTGACTTTTTTTTATTACATTGGATGCCATTTTGTCACAGGAAAGATTAGCCTCTAGGATGGAACCCAGGTAGGTAATTTCATCTTTCCTTGTGACAATATTGTCACCCACTGTAACTGAGAAGCCGTCGGTCTTGCTGAGTTTGTTATTTGAACCGAAGAGAATGGACTCTGTTTTGCCCATGTGTAATGATAGTTTGTTGTCGGCGAGCCATATGCAGATTTTGCCTAGTTCCGAGCTGAGGGCTTTTTCTCCTATGTCTGCAGAAAAGCAGACAAGGGAGCAAATAGACATCCTAACTAAACTAGACGGATTAATCTAAGGGAGCAAATAGACATCCTAACTAAACTAGACGGATTAATCTAAGGGTCAGGCCCCTACCAGGTGAGATCAGGGTAGGTTGAAGGAGAGAGAGAAAAGATGTCTTAAGCAGGGATTTAAAAGCTTTGACAGCAGGCGCCCCTGACGACGGCAGGTAATTTGTTCCACAGGTAGGGAGCGCGGTAGACAAAGGCTCTGTGGCCGGCGGATTTCTTTTTAACCCTAGGAATCGATAGAAGCCCTGCATTTTGTGAGCACGAGCGGGCGAGTATCGAGAGATGAGATTGGATAGATAGAGCGGTGCAAGCCCATTAAAAATTGTGTAGGTGAGGAGTAGCACTTTAAAGTCAGATCGGGCTTGAATAGGAAGCCAGTGGAGGGTGGACAAAACTGGTGTGATGTGATAAAATTAGTATTCATGCAGCCGCATTTTGCACGAGTTGAAGATTTTTGATGCTTGACTTAGGTAGGCCTGAATAAAGTGCATTACAGTAGTCTAGACGTGATGAGACAAAAGCATGAATTAGGGTTTCAGCATCAGCCAGAGTTAAAATGGGGTGAATTTTAGCGATATTACGAAGATGGAAGAAGGCAATTTTGGTGACATTTTTTATATGTGCATTAAATGAGAGGGAGGAATAAAAAATTACTGAGGTTTTTTATGGTGGAGCTCTGGGATACATGACAAGTATCAAAGTTGAGGCCCTCTTGAGGGAGATGTCCTGAAACAGGCCTCTGTGGTTTGGGGGGCCAACAATTAACATCTCAATTTTATCTGCATTAAGGAGTAGAAAGTTTTGCGACATCCATTTTCTTACGGCAAGCCTCAAGATTTTGTAATTGGGAGGAATCATTTGGCTTAATAGGTATATATAATTGGGTGTCATCAGCGTAAAAATGAACGTTTATGCCAAATTTGCGTGTAATATTGCTAAGGGGTAGCATGTCAATCGAAAATAGCAAAGGGCCCAGGACAGAGCCTTGTGGGACCCCGCATTGCACTGGGAGGGTCTCGGATGTTAAATCATTATAGACCACACAGTGTGTTCTATCAGTTAAATAAGATTGATATTAATAAATTAATTAATAAAACATGATTCTCAAGCCGACCTAGAAGAATCGAATGATCGATAGTATCAAAGGCTGCACTGAGATCAAGCAATAAGAGCACAGAAGTTAGGTTTGAGTCAAGAGAGAGCAGTAAGTCATTTGTGACTTTGGTAACCGCAGTTTCGGTGGAGTGTAAGGCTCTAAAGCCAGATTGAAAAGATTCATTAAGATTATTGTTTGATAGATGGTCAGTAAGTTGCGTTGCGACAATCCGTTCTAATATTTTGGATAGGAACGGATGATTGGAGATGGGTCTGTAATTTTTTAAGATTAGAGGGTCGAGGTTCGGTTTTTTAAGTAGTGGTTTAATGACTGCTGATTTAAAGGCCAGGGGCACCACGCCAGTAGACAGGGAGGTGTTGAAGATATTGAGTAGGGCAGGGCCTAGAGTTGGGAAGAGTTTTTTGATCACTATCCGTACAGTACCTGAGATACCTGTTTCTGAGAATTTCCCCAACACTTAAACTGATAGTGGAAAATATTAATGTTACAGAAACCTGTAAATATCAGTTAAAGACCATGCGCTTCTTTCACTCCCTATAGGACACACCATAGTATTCACCGACCAATCAGGGATGAACACCTCAGGACACGTCATGCTGGGGACCATGGATGTTCATCATCACTGGACAAAGGTAAGACTGCAGTAAGATATGCGGTGCAAATGTCTGTACATGTCATGATGTGAGTGTACATATGATGACAGATTGACGTTAATGTGTTGAAATGCACATATGAACTGTATATATTGTTACTTTATCACATTCGTTTCAAGGGAAGGAATGGATTTTTATCTCTGACACCACAATGGTGGAAACTCTTATATTTGACCATGTTGCCCATGGGTTTTTCTGTGTGTAGGTATGTGAATGTGTTTGTACTCGGCTAAAGACATTCATAGTCGACTAATCAAGGAGTCTGTTTAATGAACCCCTTTAAATCCAGTGGTTATTAAAAACCAAAACATATTTGTGAATATTATAGTGATTATGAAAAATAGCTAATCAAGCCATAAGCCAAGATATTTATACTCTGTGACTCTCTCAATGTTAGAACCACTTACAGTAGATATATGTACTTCATCATAATAAACATTTATGGCTCTGGAGAACAGCATAAATTCTCTTTTACTAGCATTGAGGACTCATTTAACACTTTCAGTGCCTTTGATTAACGTTGATTTACCCTGTTGAATGCCACCATCCACTTCAATGTTAGCGTTAAAAACGCCTAATCTATGTTTTAAATTATGGCTGTGTCTAATCTGCCCCTTGCTTATCAATGACTCGTTTTGCAGTCAACATTGTCGAAACGGATTGTTTTTTAATCGGTTCATATCCTTTTTATAGCATTTTGAAAAGCTATCGTTCTCTCGAAAATTTCCGGGAAGATGGAAAGATTCCCTCATAAACGGCATTTATTGGAATATTCTCGAATACACTAGACACGTTGTCATTTGTCGGCCTATTTATGAATAGTTTTCAAATAAACGCTAGATTATCGATAGTATATGTGTACGTATGCACGCTATAGACGCGAGCTGAAAAATCGATTCTCTCGTTCCCGCAAGATCACTCACACACATGGCACATAGGGGACACTCTGTTATCTCAGCGAATACAGCTCCGATTACCCCAAGACTGGTAACATAGACTCCTTACCTTAGATCAGATGTTCTCCAAAAAGATTATTCCAATTCCTGATCGCCATTCCAAATATCGATCGCGTTGATTGATTGATTATTGGCTGCTGTGAATATATAATCCAGGCTGCTTTCCGTCCCGCAATCACTTCCATGTTCATCAGACGGCTTGCCAGCACAAGGAGCCAGTTGGCTCCGCCACTACAGATCTACAGATCAGATCTGTCTAAGCGACTGACCTGCAGTTACACAGGGATAGACGATAGGGGGGCGCTTTTTTCCATTCTGAGCTCCTGTAGGGGCTGGTGTACCAACGGGAGACTCGGTTGATGAAATATGAATTCAGATCGCTAATAAAAAAATAAAACTATTTGTCGTCGTGGGCACTCAATGGGGGGGCTGATAAAATGAGATATGTCGTCCGTGGCACTGAAAGGGTTAAGATTGATAAAAGCTTCCTGAAGAACATTAAAATAAAGGTGCAAGTTCTCGGCCAACTGAACAGTGTCAGTGTCGGATACAGTATACAATAGTATCCTCTGCATACAAATACTAATATAAATAGTAGGGGTGTAACGGTACACAGAAGCCACAGTTCGGTACGTACCTCGGTATTGGGGTCACGGTTCGGTATGAGTTCGGTACAACAGAAAAAAAATATTTATAATAATAATTATTAATATAATTTTAAAAAAATTTAAATTTCTAAATTAAATTAAATTTTTATTTATATATTATATTCATGATAATTATTATCAAATTAAATCAAATTTATTTGTAAGGCCCGACAACACACGTTAATGTCCCCATGGGCCGGACACGTCTTCTTTAAACAAGTCAAGAAGAAACATAACAATAAGTCAAGAACAAAACAAGAACACCATAAGGTCCAACACATTTTAAATAAATGCAAATAAATGAATGAATATGAATGAATGAATAATATATTCATCAATATATTCTATATATATATGATACTGGTGTCATTCTGTGTTCAGGCATCCACTTGCCTACGTATTGTAAGATTCTGATCAAACTGGCCAGTATCACGTCTTCGTCTGTTTGGCCCTCCATCCAATTCCTCTGCGTTGTGTACTTTTAATGGTCCTGACGTCTCCGATACTGGTAGATAAGATCCTTATCTCCCCCGTTAGTGCAATCCATAAACCATAAATATTCAAATCCGTAAGAATTCGACACTTCGACAACGTGAAATACCTTACAAGGAGAAGCGTGGTTTTATTTCTCTAAACAATACAATACAATACAGATTGTATTGTCCTTGGAGAGTCTATTCTAATGATCTTTCGGTGTGTTCAGATTGTCCTTTGTTATTCAGTCCAATAGTGGTCAGGCCTAGTCGTTAGCCTGAAACCCTCCTCGTGTTAGCCGAAGCTAATGATGTCGTGGCATTCTTCCTCAACCCCCCCCCCCTCCCCTCTCGTGATAAGAGGAGAGAGTCCTCGGTGTGATTCTGGTCCGCCCTACCCGGAAACACCGTTCGACTTATAGGTCTTCGTCGTAGCAACGACGGCCCCCCGCCCCTCTCCTGGTTGTCATGCGACGTGCTGTCATGACGACTGCTAACCTTTCACACCATTAAACGTTTCATCCACTGTTGCATTAAAGAGGTCACCCCTCTCCTCCTGCTCTGGGCCTACACTCTCTTATCTATGTTCTTACAAGGAATGTAAACATTCGGCTGGCTGCTAAACCTTCTGCAGTGCTGGCTACTGCCTCTTCTTCTATCACCGTTTTCTAAAGCAAACCATGCACATTTCATTACCACCGTTTTTAGCTGTGGTCATCTCTCCCCAATCTATACATCACATACATTGAAAAACCACCATTTTCTCTCAATCCCCCCTTGATTCTTATCACCCCTTCAGAATCATAAATCATTATTTGGTTTTTTAATTAATTATGCCAAAAATAGCCTGTGGTTGAAGCAAACCAACCTCGTCTCTCGTGCACAAGAAACGAAGACGGCCCACGGTCAACCCAGTGATCTTGCTGCCTGATGTCTGTTTGCGCCCCCCTTCGTGCACAAAGGGAACCGAAACCGACCACCAAAACCAACAACATCCAACGACTCATAACCATTGTCTGCTCCCAATAATTATATCCTGTTGTTTTACTGTTCTCCCTCTTATCTACCTTCTATATATATATATCCTTCTATACATATATCTTATATATGAATCCTCCATTTATATCTCATACTCCTAATCAATGAACACAGGACTTCTCGCTGTTGTCTCGTCTCTCGATCTCCTGATTGACTCTGAAAGGAAGTCCCTGTTTTGTTCATGATTCACCGCCCGTGCTCTGTTGTTTCAAAACGCTCTCTAAACAGCGTCTCCGCAGGGAAGCCCCCTCCGATGTCCGCCTCGTTCTCCCCTGGGCAAACACCGCCTGCGACCGCTGGACTCCGCCTCGTCGGCCGTCTCCGCCCCGTCGGTCATCTCCGCCCTGTCGGTCATCTTGGTTGAGGCTCATCTCCACCGCCGTCGGCCCTCTCTCTCGTCGTGGACGATCTGTGTACCAGGCTGCCGTGCCTGGCCCCTGCGGCTTCCTCCTCCTCCAGTCTGTCTCCTGGCCATCTCCATCGCTGTCGGTGTCATTCCCCCCTTGAAAGCAGAAACACAACACCGGCAGTCTTTCTGTACACTCGACCCTGTGTTTTCTATTAGTCTACCGTGGCTTTGGGCCTGCAGCTCGTTCTCTATATATTTTTTCCTCTGCAAGCCCCTGCCATGGCCACGCCCTTTCAGACTGTTGGACGGTGTGAGTGTCCTACAGCCCATGGCGCTATTTGTTTTCTATTAGTCCCCCACCTTCTCAACACCCATATCTAATCCTACAGGGCTGTTCCCTGTTTTGTTGTCTTCCGGCGTGACACCAGCAGCTAAACGATACCCACTCGGCGCTCTACGTTTGTCCCACGGTTGACCCCCAGCGCGCGCCAGTTCTTTCTGGTGACGTGTCCCCTCAAGACTCTGCCTATTTATTAGGTGTGAGAAGGCCCCACTGGAATTCTTTAATTCCATAATTAACCCATTTAATAAACCGCATCACATACGTACTCGTACTATCATCTAACATACAACAGAGCTGTCCGTCGCTCTATACCCTACGGGGCTGTCTACCGTCGCCCTGGAGCTGTCACGTCGCTCTATATACCCTACGGGGCTGTCTACCGTCGCCCTGGAGCTGTCCCGTCGCTCTATATACCCTACGGGGCTGTCTACCGTCGCCCTGGAGCTGTCCCGTCGCTCTATATACCCTACGGGGCTGTCTACCGTCGCCCTGGAGCTGTCACGTCGCTCTATATACCCTACGGGGCTGTCTACCGTCGCCCTGGAGCTGTCCCGTCGCTCTATACCACACTTTGAGTTCCTTTACAAAGTTCTCACATACACCACCGTGTATACACACAAACAGTTGGTACGTTTTTTAAATTAAACTCCTTAATTAACTTAAACTCTAAATATTCCCCTATGGGTAATGGAAACTCCCCAGCACTACCCCCCCCCCCTCCGCAATTAAACTCCTTAATTGAATTAAACTCTAAATATTCCCCTATGGGTAATGGAAACTCCCCAGCACTACCCCCCCCCCCCTCCGCAATTAAACTCCTTAATTGAATTAAACTCTAAATATTCCCCTATGGGTAATGGAAACTCCCCAGCACTACCCCCCTCCGCCACTGGGTGGCGACCTACTCCTCCTCCATGGTGGTTTAGTTGACGTGTCACTTCCTGGTTCTTTATCCTTTGTTATCTCCTCGTGGCTCTGCCATCTTGTCTCATCCTCCTCGTGGCCCTTTGCGGCTCTGTGCAAATGGCTACTCTCAAACAAACCTTCCAAGGCCTAAAAACACTGCTGTTTTTCCTCCATATCAGGGGACGCTTCTCCCGGACTAAACTCTTGCTTATCGGACATAATACACAGTTTAAGGTAAACACCCGATCGACTTTCCTCCCGCTACGACAAATTCCGGCCGTCTTGAGACCACAGCGACCAGTTTAAGGTGGGCCGTCTCAGGCGACAGTCTTGTCATAACAATCCCGCCATAACAGATTTCAGTCTGGTTCAGCATCCCCCCCCCCCCTTTCTCCTCCTGCATTTACACTCTCAACACCAGAAACCGTGCAGCCTGCCCCGTTTGCTTTTCATTCTCTGTAGATAACACCCTCGATTTTCACCATGGCTCTCTGCTCATATTATTACAGCTGGCATTCTCTCTGTCGAACTAGAAATGTTTACGTTTACGGATTCACTATCTGTTCGTTTTAATTTGGCTCTAAAAGATCAAAACAACCGTGTGCACAGTGAACTCACATTTTTGATCGGAGCGCTGTTTCCCCTACAGCGCTGGTTCGCCTCCTGACCGCTCGACTCGCCGCTCTCTCCCAGGGCTGGCCGGCCTTGCTTCGATCATGATTCTCCCACACATTGATGACTGTTGTCCACTGTCGCCCCATTATTGAAAAAGTCTTTATCCGTTGTTCTTATCTCTTGCAAATCCGGCTGTCATCAACAACCAACTGTTCCCGTTGTTTTAATCTCTTGCAAATCCGGGTCCCAACGGCATCAACTGTAAGATTCTGATCAAACTGGCCAGTATCACGTCTTCGTCTGTTTGGCCCTCCATCCAATTCCTCTGCGTTGTGTACTTTTAATGGTCCTGACGTCTCCGATACTGGTAGATAAGATCCTTATCTCCCCCGTTAGTGCAATCCATAAACCATAAATATTCAAATCCGTAAGAATTCGACACTTCGACAACGTGAAATACCTTACAAGGAGGAGCGTGGTTTTATTTCTCTAAACAGAAACCTCAGCTCAGATGTTAACAGCTTGTATTGTCCTTGGAGAGTCTATTCTAATGATCTTTCGGTGTGTTCAGATTGTCCTTTGTTATTCAGTCCAATAGTGGTCAGGCCTAGTCGTTAGCCTGAAACCCTCCTCGTGTTAGCCGAAGCTAATGATGTCGTGGCATTCTTCCTCAACCCCCCCCCCCCCTCCCCTCTCGTGATAAGAGGAGAGAGTCCTCGGTGTGATCTCAGTCCTACTCGCTCTCGGTCAGATTCTGGTCCGCCCTACCCGGAAACACCGTTCGACTTATAGGTCTTCGTCGTAGCAACGACGGCCCCCCGCCCCTCTCCTGGTTGTCATGCGACGTGCTGTCATGACGACTGCTAACCTTTCACACCATTAAACGTTTCATCCACTGTTGCATTAAAGAGGTCACCCCTCTCCTCCTGCTCTGGGCCTACACTCTCTTATCTATGTTCTTACAAGGAATGTAAACATTCGGCTGGCTGCTAAACCTTCTGCAGTGCTGGCTACTGCCTCTTCTTCTATCACCGTTTTCTAAAGCAAACCATGCACATTTCATTACCACCGTTTTTAGCTGTGGTCATCTCTCCCCAATCTATACATCACATACATTGAAAAACCACCATTTTCTCTCAGTATCATTGCTAAGTTTCTGGTACTGAAACTTGTTTGTTTGTTTGTTAATAAAGAAACAAACAAACAAACAAACAAGTTTCAGTTTCACTTCTAGAGAGAATTTTACTTCACAACGAGACTGAATACTAGAGAACAGATGACATATTACAACAATGGCAGAGGATTATTTGGATTTAAACACAGTGGAGCTCAGAAGATCTGTCCGGAAAAGTATGTTTTTTAATTTTTTTTATTTGATTGTGTCTGAGTCCGGCGGGGCAGAATGTTGATGTGTTTGTTGGCGCGCGCGTGTGTGTGTGTGTCGGCGACGCGTGTGTGTTTCTTTCCATTGGTTTCATTTGGTTAACGTTATTGGGCGAACAAGAAAACGAAAGAAAACTGTAAAATTGTAATGAGCCTGCAGCTGTTCCAATGTAAATGTGCCTTTCTCCGTGCACATTCGCCCACTCTGAACTGAAGTCGGGGACTCTTGTGTGCCGCGCGCTGTTCGCGCACGGACCTCACGAGTGCCTGCATGTGCGACTCGTGTGTTTGCGCTGTGGGGCGTATTCATCGTATGGCGCGCGTACCGCACCGTGACGGCCGTACCGTAAATTCGCGGGACGAATACACGTACCGTCCGTTACACCCCTAATAAATAGTAAAACAAACAGGACCCAACACTGAACCTTGGGGCACACCTTTAGAATTCAGATTGAGCAGGACCCGATTTCATTCATTCATACATTTTTTTTGTATGAAAAATTACTGAAGAAGTCTTAGTCGACTAAGACACTAACAACTGATAAATGCAGTCAAGAAGGAACAGTGTATATATATATATTAAAATGTTCTTCTTACATTTCTGATGTCTGTTTTTTGTGTGTTTAAAAAATATATACATACAGATGTGAACTGACACTGATTTTGTGCCTAACTTCTAATGATAATTTATTTTTTACAGTGGTAGCAGTTAACGGGTAGTTTGTTAACCCTTATTTGTGTGTGTGTGTGTGCCAGCTATTTGAGAGGTTGCCTAGCTACCGTAGTCTACAGCAGCAGACGGACTGGCTGAAGGAGAGGATCAGTGTTCTTCTCGGAGGCATCCAGGTGATCCACGTGGAGAGACTGGTCCCCGTGCAGCCCATCGAGGAACACTACACCACCCTCAACACCTTCCATAAGAGACTGCTCCCTGGACGCCTCCCCCTGCACCCCAGGAGCCTGCAGGGGCTGACCATGACCCTGGAGAAGTAAGCTGTGGTTCTCACACACAGACACGCCTGCGTACATAGCACCTCGTAGGCTCCATCCCTCTACCCCGTATCCTCCACCATTAAAATCCCTCTACCCCATATCCTCCACCTTTAAAATCCCACCCATCTACCCCATATCCTCCACCTTTAATAACAACAGCAGTATACATCCCACCGCAAGCCGATACCGCCAGAGCTCTGGCAGACCTACAGGATTATTTGAACCGGCACCAAAACAAACACCCAGATCGTAGTCGGCAACTTCAATAAGGCTAATATAAAAAAAGTTATGCCAAACTTTTACCAACATATCAAATGCACCACTAGGGGGGGAAATACGTTTTACCGCTAGGTAAATCTGACCACGACGCCATCTTCCTTTCGCCCGGCTACAAACTGAGAGCCCGAGAGGCTGTTGTGTCGTGAGAGGTGAAGCAGTGGTCCGAGAGCTCAGAGGCCACGCTACAAGACGCACTGGATGACGTCAACTGGGGCATGCTCCGGTCGAGCTCCAGTGACGTCAGTGAATATGCGGATGTTGTAGTCAGTTTTATAACAACGTTAGCTGACAACATTCTCCACACGAAGAAGGTACGGCTTTTCCCAAACCAGAAACCGTGGGTGGACAACTCCATCCGAGTGGCCCAGAATGCTCGCTCGTAACGCTGCTTACAACTCGGCCTGAGCATCGGGAAGTATGGAAGAGTACAAGGTAGCAGCCTATATGCTACGCAAAGAGGTTCGGGCTGCAAAACGGCGATATGCGAACAAGATGGAGACACGGATGGCACAGAACGACACGAGAGGCTTATGGCGGGGAGTACGAACGATAACTGATTATAAAGTCAGCCCCCCCTCAATAGTGAGTGCTGATGCCTCTCTCGCGGATGAACTCCACTCCTTTTACGCCAGGTTTGGGGCGAGCAGTGGCGACGTTAGCTCACCGGCTAACGGCGCCACTGACGCGCCGGCTGCCGCGGGGAGGGGGGGTTCATCCGCGGGGGGGGGAACACACTCTCATTGACGGAACACAGCGTGAGATTAGCGTTCATGGGAGTAAATACTCAGAAAGCTGCAGGCCCAGATGGGATAACAGGACGAATACTTAAGTCCTGTGCAAATCAGCTGGCCCCAGTATTTACATCCATATTCAATCTATCCCTGGCTGAGTCCGTGGTCCCTGCCTGCTTCAAAATGTCCACTATAATCCCTGTGCCAAAAAACTTCTCTCCAGCAGGCCTAAATGACTACAGACCGGTGGCACTCACTTCTGTGGTCATGAAATGCTTTGAGAGGCTGGTCAAGGACCACATCTGTGCCTCTCTCCCTAGTAACATGGGCCCACTGCAGTTCGCATATAGGACAAACCGGTCTACTGACGATGCGGTCTCCCAAGTACTACACAACACACTATCTCACCTTGACAGACAGAAGGGGGGCTATGTGAGATTGCTGTTCATTGACTATAGTTCAGCTTTCAACACCATAGTCCCCACCAGACTGGTTGACAAGCTGATCGATCTGGGTCTGAGCTCCGCCATGAGCGCCTGGATCCTGGACTTTCTAAGTGACAGGCCCCAGGCGTCAGGGTGGGGGGTCATACCTCCAGCAAAATCACCCTGAGTATCGGGTCCCCCCAGGGCTGCGTTCTGAGCCCACTGCTGTATTCACTGTACACACATGACTGTGTGGCCAGGTTCAGCTCCAACTCCATAGTGAAGTTTGCGGACGACACAGTGGTGGTGGGGCTGATCTCTAACGATGACGAGAAGGCCTATCGGGAGGAGGTTGATGAACTGGCATGCTGGTGCCGGGAATCTCGGGATAACAGCCTACTCCTGAACATTGGTCAAACCAAAGAGCTGATCGTGGATTTTAGGAGAATACAGCAGGGGACACACACGCCACTGTGGATAAACGGGGCTATCGTGGACAGGGTGAGCAGTTTCAAGTACCTGGGAGTCCACATCACAGAGGACCTGACATGGTCAACACACATAGATTATGTGGTGAAAAAGGCGAAACAGCGCCTCTATCACCTGAGACAGCTAAGGAAGTTCAGAGTATCGGGGAAGATACTCCACTCCTTCTATTCCGGGGCTGTAGAGAGCATTCTGACTGGAAACATCACTGCCTGGTTTGGAAACAGCACGGCACAGGACAGGAAGGCCCTCCAGAGAGTGGTGCGCTCAGCAGAGCGTACTACGGGTATTGCACTACCACCCCTGCAGGACTTATATAACAGGAGGTGCAAATCCAGAACCTGCAGAATAATGAAAGACCCCCACCACCCCAACAACAGCCTGTTCAAGATGCTGCGGTCAGGCAAGCGCCTACGGTCACACGCTGCAAGAACAGACAGACTCCGGCTCAGCTTCTTCCCCCAGGCCATCAGAACACTGAACTCTCAACTCACAAGTACACATGAGCACACACACACACACACACACACACACACACACACACACACACACACACACACAACACTCATGCGGCAACCGCTAAAGCAATCACTTTAAACAAAATGTCACTTTAAAAAAATAGTCATTTTAAAGGAAGGAGGTACTGTATAGTATAGTTTAGATACATTAAGAGTTACAATTGTATATTGTATAGTAGCGTATATAGGAACCAGTTTCTCAGGAACTTAGCATGTCTTTTTTTACCATGCATATCTTGTGTCTTACCTATTTTCTTTTATTTTCTATGCCTATTTTTATTATTGTATTTTGCACAATCAATGCGGGCATGACCACCCGCTCATTTCACTGTATGCCCTGGTATGTATGTGACAAATAAACCTCTTGATTGATTCTTGATTGATTCTTTAAAAACCCATCCCTCAAGACTCCCTAAATTTTTTTTTCAGAAAATCCTTTTGACTGTTCATTGTGTTTTTGTCCTCCAAATTGTTCAATAAACGACTGAAAATGGCTTGACATGACATCACTGACATACAACTCAGATTTCAGGGAAGTACAGAGAAGCTGTAGAATGTGAAACAGGCGCTCTGGTGACGACGAGTAACAATCTGTAGAGTCAAAGTTATGCCTCCAGGTGTATTTAAGCATAGAAAACAAGTTTTTGAGTGGATGGGACCTTTAATTATTTCTTTAGTGAGATTCAAACCCCTTTGGCAGTGGCCCTATTTTATTATGCATGTGTCCTTAGAATATTCAGACTTAACTGTTTGATTTAGATTTCAGTCTGCTGCCTATAGGCATTAAATGGTGTTGTGTTGTGTGCTGATTCCAGTGATTGCTACACCCCTCGTCTCCATGAGATGGGCCACTTCAGTATCCCCACCAACTGTGACCCTCCTAAACTACAGGCCTTCCTCCAGAGCCAGGCCCGCGAAGCCAGGAAGCGCCTCAACCGCGATAACCAGTGAGTGGCACATCGCCTTTATAGTCCATCCTTTTACAGACACATTTAGTAGGGATGGAACGACACACACATTTAGTAGGGATGGAACGATACACACATTTAAATAGGGGTGGAACGACACACACATTTAGTAGGGGTGGAACGACACACACATTTAGTAGGGATGGAACGACACACACATTTAGTAGGGATGGAACGACACACACATTTAGTAGGGGTGGAACGATACACACATTTAGTAGGGGTGGAACACACATTTAGTAGGGGTGGAACGATACACACATTTAGTAGGGGTGGAACACACATTTAGTAGGGGTGGAACGATACACACATTTAGTAGGGGTGGAACGACACACACATTTAGTAGGGGTGGAACGACACACACATTTAGTAGGGATGGAACGACACACACATTTAGTAGGGGTGGAACGATACACACATTTAGTAGGGGTGGAACACACATTTAGTAGGGGTGGAACGATACACACATTTAGTAGGGGTGGAACACACATTTAGTAGGGGTGGAACGATACACACATTTAGTAGGGGTGGAACGACACACACATTTAGTAGGGGTGGAACGATACACACATTTAGTAGGGGTGGAACGATACACACATTTAGTAGGGGTGGAACGATACACACATTTAGTAGGGGTGGAACGACACACACATTTAGTAGGGGTGGAACGATACACACATTTAGGAGGGGTGGAACGATACACACATTTAGTAGGGGTGGAACGACACAAACATTTAGTAGGGGTGGAACGATACACACATCTAGTAGGGGTGGAACGACACAAACATTTAGTAGGGGTGGAACGACACACACATTTAGTAGGGGTGGAACGACACACACATTTAGTAGGGGTGGAACACGCATTTAGTAGGGGTGGAACGATACACACATTTAGGAGGGGTGGAACAACACACATTTAGTAGGGGTGGAACGATACACACATTTAGGAGGGGTGGAACGATACACACATTTAGTAGGGGTGGAACGATACACACATTTAGTAGGGGTGGAACGATACACACATTTAGGAGGGGTGGAACAACACACATTTAGGAGGGGTGGAACGATACACACATTTAGGAGGGGTGGAACGATACACACATTTAGTAGGGGTGGAACGATACACACATTTAGTAGGAGTGGGACGACACACACATTTAGTAGGGGTGGAATGATACACACATTTTGTAGGTGTGGAACGATACACACATTTAGTAGGGGTGGAACGATACACACTTAGTAGGGGTGGAACGATACACACATTTAGTAGGGGTGGAACGATACACACATTTAGTAGGGGTGGAATGATACACACATTTAGGAGGGGTGGAACGAGACACACATTTAGTAGGGGTGGAACGATACACACATTTAGTAGGGGTGGAACGACACACATTTAGTAGGGGTGGAACGATACACACATTTAGTAGGGGTGGAACGATACACACATTTAGTAGGAGTGGAACGATACACACATTTAGTAGGGGTGGAAAGATACACACATTTAGGAGGGGTGGAACGATACACACATTTAGTAGGGGTGGAACGATACACACATTTAGTAGGGGTGGAACGATACACACATTTAGTAGGAGTGGAACGACACACACATTTAGTAGGGGTGGAACGATACACACATTTAGGAGGGGTGGAACGATACACACATTTAGTAGGAGTGGAACGACACACACATTTAGTAGGGGTGGAACGACACACATTTAGGAGGGGTGGAACGATACACACATTTAGTAGGGGTGGAACGATACACACATTTAGTAGGGGTGGAACGATACACACATTTAGTAGGGGTGGAACGATACACACATTTAGTAGGAGTGGAACGACACACACATTTAGTAGGAGTGGAACGACACACACATTTAGGAGGGGTGGAACGATACACACATTTAGTAGGGGTGGAACGATACACACATTTAGTAGGGGTGGAACGATACACACATTTAGTAGGGGTGGAACAATACACACATTTAGTAGGGGTGGAACGACACACACATTTAGGAGGGGTGGAACGATACACACATTTAGTAGGGGTGGAACAATACACACATTTAGGAGGGGTGGAACGATACACACATTTAGTAGGGGTGGAACGATACACACATTTAGTAGGGGTGGAACGATTTCAGACATCATACAATTATAGATTTTGAGATTTAGATTTTGGTCACAATTAAATTAACTGTTTGATTCTTGCATTAATAAAAAAATGTATTCATACTACAGATGCCACACAGCTTGGTTCTTGTTTCAAAATCTTAAACGATGAGAATGAGCTTGAATCATTATGCTAATAGCAGTAGCCAAAACATATTTCTGTGCACTGCATTCTTTCAGTAGAGAATAGAGGCATAATAACATAATAACATGCCTATTAGAACGCTGATTATTTCTCGCCTAATATCAGTTTTCTAATAATCATGTTATTATTTCTCTACTCATATCAAACCATCTGTGTTCTGTTCATATGTGTTTTTTTTGTGTGAAACAATTATATCTATATTGTAAATATAGCAATAAGACACAGATAATGTAAGCCCAGACATTGTTTTCATAAAATATTACAAAAAGCCCAAATTGGAAAAGATATTCTACATTTTCCCCCATCCAGCGGTCAGTTCATAGATTAATTGTTTTAGTACTATTGACCATTTTCAACTTATTTGAATAATTACTGAGATGACACCATAACTGGAGATGATGTTTGGCCAAGATAAACGGTACTATTCCACTGTTCCTTTGGGCACGTGGTCCCAGGCTGCAGAAGGAGGAGGCCGCGGCCCTGAAGGACTGTCTCCAGAGCCTCTCTCTGAGGAGCCTCTCCAAGGAGCCCAGCGTCACCTCGGGCCAGATGATCCACTGCTGCAGGCGGCTGCTGGAGCAGCGCTCGCCCCTCATGCAGGGCCTCCACCTCTGCGTCTCCCACTTCTACTCCGTCATGCAGGACGGAGACCTCTGCATCCCGTGGGACTGGAAGGGTTAAAGAGCCACACGCTGCCAAAGGGGTTTGAATCTCACAACGTCTTTTCTCACAGGGGTGCAACGGGGTATAGAGCTGCTCCTTACGGTCGGTCCCCTTTCGTACAGAATAAAACGTACAAGCCTTATGTACCGCCTTAGAACTTTCAAACGCCATAATGGAAACAGGGATTTGTAGAAAGGGCACGAGAGTCTGACATGAGGAATGTTCAGCGCAACCGCCACCAAATTTGCTCCGTCAGAATCTGCCTGTTGACACTTTTGCCATACATACAATGAATTTGTCCTGGCGTTTGCTCGAACAAAGAGGACAAAAACAACACAAATTGAATGATATGGAAGGAAATATAGAAATGAAATGTATAGATTTGAGAATAAAATATATAGAAGAAGTGGAGTATATGCTGAGACATGTACAAATGAAGTAGAATCTGAGAAGTGTCATTGTAAGTCGAATTATGGATGGGAATTTTAAGGCATATCAAGATTAGATTATTCTATTCGGTTACCTGGATATCGTAAGTACCCCAAGCTCCATAGCTCCAGTAGCTCCTTGGCTAAAATTAGCAAGCAAGCTAACGTACTCTACAGAAAGGTGTTAGCTTCACTGTCTTCACCTCTATAGGAGCTCATCAAATGTCGCCATCAATAGTCCAATAAACATGCCTGCCCTAAATTAGTGTGTGGCCTGTCAAATCACAAATCTCCACCAGGGCAGCAGCACTGTGCACTGCACAGGTTTCACTTTCGGCATAGCGGTTTTTGCCTTCAAAATTAATGCGTGAGCGTTTTTTTTTGGCCTTCAAAATAAAAGTGTGGTTGCCGCATTTTCTTGCCCGAATATTTGAATATTCGAATAACCGTGCCCATCCCTATCGAATATACCATATTAGGGGTGTAATAAATAGAATATACAGAGACTTGGCAGGGGTGTAGAAAGAATGTCTTGTTTGCTGTACAGGATGCAGTGAGTTTAAACAGTCTTTGTAAGAGCCTTAACTGTTGCACACAAGGATGTCAGAGGATGCCTTGGTGACACACCAGCTTTCTGACACTAACGTACCGAACCAACGCTCATTCATGACATCATAACATGATGTCATCAAAGGTTCTCTGTCGGTCATCTTAAGGTGTACCAGCTAAATTACCGGTCAGGATGGAAGATTTGCAGAAGATGGCCTTTTCTATCAATTCAACGTTTGTGTCTTTTCTATTACGTTGTCTCAAACAGGGCTGGGTATTGAAAAATTATACTGTACTGGTTTATAATATCGATACCGATTTTATGCCATCAAAAAGTATAAACAATTTATTCTATATATAATGACTATAGTGAAATGTGCTGTCTTTCAACAAAGAAAGGCATGGCGTAGTTTTAGAGGCGGGACCATATCTGAAGTAACAGAACTGGTATTGGTATTTCTTTTTAACCCTTTCACTGCCGCACTACCAAAACGGTTAACCCTTTCCCTGCGACAATACACAGAAGGTTAACCCTTTCACTGCCACACGACAGCCGGTTAACCCTTTCACTCGTCGGTTGTGTGATAGTAAAGGGTTAACCTTCTGTCGTGTGGCAGTGAAAGGGTTAAAAAATTATTCCAGCAATACCCACCCAGCCCTCGTCTCAACCTTCCATCTCCAAGACGGAAAGCATCCGAGGACAGCGGTCCAAAGTGTCAAGGTCCCCCAAACAGTTACTGTGAGAAAAGGACGTCTTGGTTATGTGCCAATGGATTTCCAGTTAGGCTGCCTGAGGGAGACCCCCGAGGAGAGAAAACTACCTTAACCCTTTCACTGCCACACGACAGACGGTTAACCCTTTACTATCACACAATCGACGTTGTGTGGCAGTGAAAGGGTTAACCTTCTGTGTATTGTCGCAGTGAAAGGGTTAACCGTTTTGGTAGTGCGGCAGTGAAAGGGTTAAATAATAATCAATAATAATCATTATGAAAACAGAATATCTTGTAAATGAAAAGACTAGGCTTACAGATGAGGTTTATTCATTTATTTTATAATCTCTAATTTGGCAATTTACAAAGATGATTTCACTAAAGCTTGTTTTTTTCCCGATGAGTGAGTGCCGTTCACGCCAAAGCAACATGCATTCTGTTTGTACGTCATGGTGACAAAAGTGATTAACAGCATTTTGAGATCTGTTCAGGTTTATTAAAGGTTTCACCGAAGTGGTATTTTAATGTTGTTATTTAGGTGAGTCTAGAACTTAAAGGCGCTATAGATTACATTCGGCCACTAGATGTCGCACTAGAGCACCGGCATTTTAATTTCAGGTGCATTCCACGTGGGGAGATTTAGAGTAGGGAGGGGATACATACCTGTAACATGTAAACAACAACATACATTTTGGACCTGCAAAAATATTTTAAATGATAAATTAATTCATCAATAATTGTTTTTTAATTGTTTATTTACTATGGTTTTCTTTTCATTGTTTTGAATTATGACCTCTCAAACTAAGGAAAATGTTGTGTGGTGATACTATCATATTACATCGTCTGAGATGGTTGAAAGTTATGTTTTCATACCAGTATTAAAGGTCCTATAGATATAGATTTAAAAGAAAAGTATTTAAAAAAATAAATATTATAATGCATCCAGAGAGCTTTTAGAAAGGTACGGAATAAAAGTATTGCCTTTTATTAATATTATAATTAATTTATCATTTTACAAATGTTGGTGGGTCCAAAATTAATGTTGTTGTTTACATTGTTGTAGGCATGTTACATGTATCCCCTCCCTACCTCTCATTTCCCCACACGGAATGCACCTGATTGGATAAATGACATGCTGGTGCTCTATTGTGACATCTAGTAGCTGAATGTTATCTATAGCACCTTAAAACATCTAAACTTAATATTAAAAATAGATTAACAAGAAAATAAGATGTTAGCTAGATGTTAAATATTGCTTCCAGCAACAGTTGTGATTGGAGGATGAAGAAAAGAGGGCAGGGTTTGAGACGAGTCAATTGCAACCTAGAAGTCTATTTTAGTGGGATTACCCCTGAAAGGCAGGGGCATGGAAATGAGAAGCACTTTATGCTTGAGCTGAAGAAGAATGAATGGACAGGAAATGCAGGTGCATTATGGGTCGAAGTTCGCAGAGAATGCCTAGTTTCTTCTGTGTTGAGGAGAAATAGTTTTCGGAAAATTATAGAAGTTGTATTTTTGTTATTGCGTGCAGAAATTAAATAACTGTTGTTACTTTGACCCGTTTTGTATTTGATAAATATTGTATTTCAGTAGAAATGCTTTTAAAGGTAAATGTATATAAATCCCTGTTTGTGTTTTCCTTAAGACTTGGATAATCACCGCTCAGTACGAGATGGATGGATGGATGGATGGATGGATAGATAGATAGATGGATGGATGGAAGTAATTGGATGGATGGATGAAACATTTAGGAAAATAGACCTTCATCATTTCAAAAGACAATCCACACTTGCTAACAAAGCTTTTATTGAGAGATGTTACATCTCAATAATTCAGCAACAGACGTTTTTAATTTATATGTGATGATATATGCCGTTTGTTTCACATTTATTTTTATACTATAAAAAAGAGCCCTTTATGATCATACTTTGTCCATACTCGAGTGTTTCAGGCACCATACTGCATGTGGCGTTAACTTGCTCCACTAGAGGGTGGTCTTCTATTGAGCCCATGCTGGGGTTCATCCTTGGGGCATATTCTTCAAAAGGACATTTTCTGTAGCCATAGCCAGTGTTTGGCTAAAATACTGCCAGTGCTTTAATATTGGGTGTAATCTATGTCTGCTATGTAATCTGAAGTAGACTACCTGAGGGATGCACTGATATAGGTATTTCCCCAGTACTACTAACATGGGATACGATGGGCTCACACTTGGGTCCCTTACGGTCCTTATCTGACCCGCTCACGATGGGCTCACACTTGGGTCCCTTACGGTCCTTATCTGACCCGCTCACGATGTCTCACACTTGGGTCCCTTACGGTCCTTATCTGACCCGCTCACATTTAGGTCCCACGGGTTCAGTCTGAACTTGGTACATCTGCCTTTTGTTTTGATGCACCAGCTTCCTGGAATGATCTTCAACTCGCACTAAAAATCAATACTCCCACCATCCTATTTGACATTTTAAGAACATGATCACAAACCTCCCTACCTCAGTCTGTAACTGTTTTTAAATGTGATATTTTTTTTATTTTATGCAAATGTATTTTCCCTTTTTATATGTACTTGAACTGTTTGAACTTGTAATCTTGAGATGGTTGCAAATGAGGGTAAAACCTCAATGTTAATTTTGAGAATAATTAAAGGTTTCAATCAAAAACATGGCAACATGTAAACTAGCTCCGGTAGCCAGTGCTGCTGTCAGACTGTATACAGTCGAATAAAATAGAGTTCCACGTCCTAATGTGGAAAAAGGAATTTCAGGCTATGTGACATATTGGCTCTGCATAGGAGTGCCAGGCCACTACTGTGTCTTTCATCTGCTGATTGGTTGTTTGGATTCACTGTTACACTTTGAAAGAGATAAAAGGGAGGATGATTATGTGAATTATATTTTAACGTGTTTGTTTCCAAGTTTCCATAACTGACCGAAACGAATATGCTGCTAAATAAAACTTCTCATTTCAGACTTGATTGTCATGGTTTTTTATTTTGTATTACTTATTGTATGATTAAATGTAATTTATCAACTCAAAAAATTCACAAAACAATAAGTAAGATGCATTTTACTTTACAGGTTCAAGTTCAAGTTTGGTTTTATTTGTCACATATACTGTAAGGTACATGTACATTATAGTGAAATGCTTGGTTCTGTATGAGCCCCCTGAGATTGTGCTTCATACAGAAAAAAGTTAAAGAATAAGGACACTATACGAAATACACTATATAAAATCTACAAAACAAGAACAAAATGCTAAAATTAGGTAGAGGTAGTGCAAATCCTTTTCAGAAGAAGAGAACAATATATACAGTAGCCTACTGTGTACGTAGCTATAGTATTTATTTGGATGGCGTTTATTCGCTCAGAAAAACACTAGGGTATATAACATATAAATACAAAATCAACATTAAAGCTGCTGTAGGTGAGAAATGAGTGAAGTGAGTTTACCTGACCAGCAGAAATAGATCAAGCTCTACATCACTTCTCAAGCCAATGCACACGTAACAAAGGTTTCCCACAGACTCCCATACACACCAGCAGCTTTAAGCCAAATGTTTCCCCAAAGAATATATTTATTTCCCAGCCTCTAATGCACATTGTGTGCACTTTTTGATGATGAACGCGGTGGTGGTCTTGGTCTTTCCAATACAAATTTCTCAGAAGTTGCCTATACTGCAGAGAATGCCTGTGATTGATATCTTGTGAGGGGGCTAGCCTAGAAGAACACAGGTTTGGTTGCCAAACGTCTCCTTGAGGCACTGCAGCCAATCCATGTACTGTACAGTTTCATTCCATTGATTATTTGTTGAATTCCACCACCAACACACCTGGTTCAATAATAATAATAATAAACTTTATTTGTATAGCACCTTTCATACAAGAATTGCAGCCTAAAGTGCTTCACAGCAGTGAAAACAGACAAACTTAGCATAAAATAGACAGAATAAAAGCAATGCAGAGAATAAGAAAAAGGGTAAAAGCCATGCATGTAATAACAATACAAATATTGACTCACAGTTTAAAACTCTTTCTTCCCTGTTAGATGGTCATAAAAAACACTTAGATTTGAAGTTACTTGATTTCTTGTCTGTTTTGATCAATCATTAATTTAGTTCCATTATATATTTTTCTTGTTCTTGCATTTCTTGTATATTGTTGATCCTGGCTTTCAGTCATCCACAATATTTTGCACTGTGCTTGTGTTCAATGAGATATTGATTAGCTGAACCAGGTGCTGGTGGTGGAGGGAAGCTACATGGAATAGCTGGGGAGGAGATGATTAGGAACCCAACATGTGTTCTTCTAAGCCTCTCAAGATGATATCAATAATGTTTTGGAAAACGCAAGACATTCTGGCTTATTTTATTGTATTAAAACCTCTTAAGCCCGGAGCCCTATTATCTGAAAATCCACCTAAAATACATACCTAAGTAAATGCAAGATTGCTCCACTTCTACAAGGCCCATTTGCATGTTCTTGGTATTTAGGGACATACCAAGAACACCACTTCTATGAATAACACCATGCTAAAAATGACCAGACATAAGAAACTGCCACTGAGCTTGTTCAGTACCTTCTTGAGATCACATGTACAAAAAAATCTAAGGAAAGGAATAAAGGGAAGATGATTAAACAGAAGGTTTTGTAGATGCAGTACTGAATTCTGCCATCCGGACCCATGCAATTTGAAATATTATTATAGAATATAGAATATGAGGCCTATAAATGACCTTATTATAGCCAACTTGCACACTATGGATCGGGCCAAAACTACTCTTTCCAATGGCAGAGTTCAATTTGGATTTAGTATCACCAGGCGTACATGAAGAACAGATAATGAAATCTACTGTGTATGTATGTACAGTAGGTTTTTTATTCTTGCGACAGCTCCGCCATTTTTTTTACTGATTTCAAATCGGATGGTTGCTAAATGTTCACAATAGGGGAGACAAACTAACTGCGCTCCAATATATGCCAATAACGTTCTGTTTTGTGGTATATAATCCCGGGTAATAAGAGAAATAAGAAAAATCCATACACTAGTACTTTGCTTGAAGGCAGCTAGAAGCCGTTGGGAAGTGTAGTTTTAAAAAATTCTAATGCTCATTGAGAGCTCTGGATGTCCTCTTCTCAAAAGGACTACAAACGTCACCATTCAGCGACGGCCGCTAATTCAAAATGGCGGATCCCCGCGATCTAAACAACACATTTAAAAAACTAAAATGTCACTAATAACAGTTTAACCTATTGGTATTGGTATTGGTTTGGGAATAGCACTGCACAAGACCGTAGCAGACTACAAAGAGTGACACGTTCAGCCGAACGCACAATTGGAGGGGGGCTTCCCAGTGGGAAGTTCCCACCCTCCAGAACATTTACAACAAGCGGTGCAGGGGGAAGGCGAAGAGAATCATCAAGGACTCCAGCCACCCGAACAACTGCCTCTTTGAACTGCTGCGGTCAGGCACGCGATACCGGAGTCTTAACACTTTAACTGCCGGAAAACGCTTTACAGCGTCATTCCTGGCCATGCTCAAGTTGCCGAAGGACGCTTTACAGCATCTTTAATATCAATATTTCAAAAATCTGCGATCGGATTCATATTTCCCCTCCGCTGGCCTGAGATCCACCAGGAGGACCCACTGAGCTCTCTGGCGGTTCAGGAGCGCCATCTGGTGGCCGATCGGCGCAATCGCCAAACAGGAAGTGCTATGGAGGTTGTGCTGGTCGGCCATATTACTTCCGGGCACTCGGTTTGGCTGCCGGCACTCGCTCGTCACAATATAATAGCGATCCATTGCCAATAACTCGATAAACAACATGATTTGGACGTATATAGTATTATACAAGCTGGAAATGGTTCATCAGGATAAACATCCCATAATCGAAAACGGTCTACACCACGCTGATCGTCCAACGGCGCGAGGAAGATCCGGTGAGATTCAGCGTTATTCTTGAACGTGTTCCATATAAACTGTTATGATGAACATATGACCCACTCTGGATGAATCATCTAACGCTGCCCACGGAATTATAAACGATCCCCCGCCCATCCGGTCATCATCAGATCATACGTAGATCATTCTAGAAGTACGTCCAATTGAAATTTTTTATATCGCCCCAATTGCCATCAAACTGTATTTCATCATCAATATAATGCATTTGGGGCTATAGATCACGTTCTGGAGAAAGCTGCAGAAAGAGATGAAAACATACTTATACATTAGACCATACTTTACTATGAATATGTGAATTAAAAAGTTTAACGTTGCTACACAATGAACAATACATATAGGACTTTGAATGGGCCCTAATAATGGCAATGTATACGCAATAGAATTTAAAAAGTTATAGCCATGCAAAGAAGGGGTACTTATCCATAGACAAATAGAGCTGGCAACCCATGGTATAGCATGAATTTAACCTCCGGCACCCATAGTGTTAAGGCGAGCACAGAAAGACTCAGAAGAAGCTTCTATCCCCTGGCCATCAGGCTGCTCAATGAACAATAAACACTATGCAACAACCATCAAATGCACACAGCACACACGCACACACTCACTTAAACAAACAACACACTGCAGCACACACTCTCCACACTTTAGATCACACAAACACACTTTATATTTATTGATAAAGGATTTGCACTACAACTCGTACACCTACTGTAAATTGTACCTAAATTGTACCTCATCCCATTTCTGCTTTGCACTATATAGTATTGTATATTAGTACACTGCATAGTATATTGTATATTATATGGTAACTCAGTTACGTCTATTCTGCATCGAACATTGTACATATGTCTATACTGAACACTGTGACCTAATTTTTTACTTCTAATTTACATGCTATACTATGTTATTTTATTTCATACTTATCTTGTCTTGCACAGTCTCTGGAGCGTAACAGTAAGAAGCATTTTGTATAAAAGTATTCTGTACTTCTGTATGACAACTATTAAAGAAACTTGAAACTTGGTAAACAACTGAAAATATACACTATGACTGCTGTTGTGACATGGTTAGATGTTTACTCTTGAATACGTTTGGGGGAAAAAACAATAATTATGTCACACAGTCTAGAGCAGACCTGGGCATTGTACGGCCCGCGGGCCGGCATGATTCTGACCGGCCCGCGAAAGATTACATGATAATAAATTTAAAAAAAAAAATGTAATATTCTTTTTTTTTACTTTTTTTTTTGTGTCAACATTCACACGCACAATATACGCTTAGGAGACATGCTCAGAAGATGTTGGTTCTCTTTGGATCCACCTACATATGTGAACAGACATTCTCAGTCATGACGTTTACCAAGTCATGGTACAGATCCTCTCTCACTGATGAACATCTGGCAGCTGTGCTTCACATCTCCAGCTCAGACATGCAACCTGACTTTGATGGACTTGTTAAAGCTCAACAGAGACTGGATTTATCACACTGAATGAAAAAAAAAAAGAGAACTGAAGAACACTAAAATGTGGAAATATAACAAGTGAAATGGGACACTTGATATATTTTTTTCTTTTTTTTGCACAGTGCTGAAAACATTAAATGTTTAATATAGGCATGTAAAGTAAAAAAGGCTACAAAACTGGGACACTTTTCTTTACACAGTTCAGTGACATGTCTTGTTTATTTTTGCTATAAGATGATGTGGTGTCTTTAGAAAGCTAAGAAAATCCTTGTTTCAATAGTATATGAAACTCAAAATGCCCTTTGTTATTAATGTTTATCATTTTGGAAATAAATTCTATTTGAATAAATGATATTTTTGAAAGCTAACCTCACCTTTTAATTGCCAAATAATAACATACACTCTTACCAGGGGTCAAAACAATGCCATTTACTGCTTTTTATATAGAAATAAAATGTATATTATGCATAATTGAGTTTGGAATTTTGGCCCGGCCCCCCAACATATTTTCAGTTGCTCATTCGGCCCCCTTGGAAAAATAATTGCCCACCCCTGGTCTAGAGAGACTGATTTATGACGTGATGTCATTTGCGGTCCGGTACCAGAACGCACGGGCGGAAGAGGTTTTGTTGTATCCTGTAATCACAGGTCGGCAATAGGCGGCCCGCGGGCCGAAATTGGCCTGCCAGCAATAATATCTGGCCCCACAAAATATTAAAAAAATTCATAAAAAAAAGAATAAAAAATGTTATATGTTTTATATCAGACCAACTAGGCTAGGCTATATGTTAGCTATAATGTCCAAATAGAGAAACTACCACCACCTAAAGAATGCTTTTTATACTTTGTTTTATCCATGTTGAGAGTGAATAACAGGTAGGCAGCGAGGTGCAATATAGCGCTTGCTCAACATGAAAAAAGTCAGAGGACAGCGCCTGGTGCTGAAATAACAAACAAGCCACACCATGTGTGGTGTGAAATTAAAACACCAGTTCAGTAAGTCATTCAAACTTTATCTTTACTTATATATGACTGTGACGGCACCACACATGTGAACAGTAACAATGCAATTAAACTGAAGTCAAATCAGAGCAAAAAAAGCTGAATCTGCTTCAAGAAGATGCGCTACATTAGGTATATAAGGAATTACAATTGACATTTATTAACTAAATAAAAAAATACAATTAGGCGTTTAACCCTCTAAAGCCGGGCGCAACACTAGACATGTTTTGTAAAACATTAAATATCTTTGGATTTGTTTGTGATAAAGACTTGCTTTATTGTATTGGAATCGATTGTCATCTCAACATTTTGTGCATCTCTCAGAGAATGCGGGGATGTAAAGCATAGAATCTTGAAATATCTATATTGGTTGTTTTCCCTGGACTGCATCTAATCCGCTGTATCTATCCATATTCCATTTATCATATATCTATGTCTGTCACTATAGCCAATGGAAATGCTAGAAATGGTCACATGGACTGGGAGAACCAATTGAAAATACCTATTGTTTCTTAATAGTCCAGTGCGCTTCACAGAAAGGGCTGTCAGATAGACGCATTGGTTGCGCATAAAAGATAGGCCGATAAGAGAGAGGCGCTTGTCTCTGGTTTTATAATAAAATGGCAAAAAGACAAAGGTATAATGTTCAGTGCAAATGTGTATGTCGTTTACAGTTTATTATGCCACCTATGCAGCTCGTTTATTTTGTCCATTATCTGCCTCTGCCACAAATGTATGTCTTAGTTATAAGGTGGTCTGTCACAGAGTTAAAATGTTTTCACTATCAATATATTAAATTAGCCATTGTTTTTGTTTCCGGCCCCCCATACAATGGCTTGGAAAAAATCTGGCCCTCGGCCAAACTTACTTGCCTACCCCTAATCCATTTATTCCAATGTTACATAGCCTCATGTTTTTGTGAGCAAATAAACACTGCCCAGATAAATGCCATACTATAGCTTTAAAGTAAACCTTTCTTTCAGGTGGCCTAAGACTTGGGGCTAGATCCACAAAGAATGGATTGCACGGTGCTAAAGTGCTTTAGTGTCTAAAGTGGGTATAGTGGGTGCTACAGTGTGTTGTTTATTTAACACATCTTGCGCCAAAATCGTTATTGCCCGCCAATCGAATAGCGCCAACAATGAGTTTACTCGTTTTTATGATCGTTATTTCCTTTATTCGCTATTGGCATTCATAATTCATACAGGAAGGCTCCGGGAGCCAGCTGGACCCTGTCTGATATTTCAACGCCTCAATACCGCCGCCTGGTGGATTTCGGGCGAGTTGCACTCCACTCTAAACTGGATGTGGCGCTCTGTGCATCGGGGAAAATCCTCCGACAGAGATATCTTGTAACGTGGATTAAGATACACACTCGAGTGCATGGGATCGCTTTTGAGACGCAAGAATCAATATGCTTTCGCCGTTTATTGCGTCATACAAACGGAAAATGGATATAGCAGATCGACATCAAATAATTGGATTTTTTTTTCACCAGACGCATCGGCCACAGGTAAGAGGAATCTAACGTTAATTCCAGCTCGATTGTCCATTTATTTCCTTGCAATCTATCCGATCAACGTATGGTGTCGTACTAAAGAAAGCCGTTAGTGACAATCAAGGAATCATAAACGACCCCCCCCCCTTTCCTTCACGCATGATGGAGCGCAATGTATAGCTGATAGAAATTTGGCAACACTTTTCTCATATTAGCGCTATTAAAATCACCCTCAACCAAAATAGCAGCGTCAACCATAGCTGCTTGGAGTTTGTTTACCTCGTCGTGAAGCATGGAAAGCGCGACTCCAGTGTTTGCGTGGGGGGGAATATACACTCCGATCAGAATGACTGACGTTAATTCTCTCGGGAGAAAGAATGGTCAGCACTTGATGGTTATATACTCCAGGTTTGGGGAGAAGTGGTTTGTGAGCTCCTTCACGTTGCTTGGATAACACCACTTGTTATTCAACATGAAGGCTATTCCACCTCCACGCTTTTTACCAGAATCTTCCTCCGTGCGGTCTTTACGGTGGATGAAGAAGTGATCGGCCGGTTGAATGGCGTGGTTTGGGACGTCCGGCGTCAACCATGTCTCGGTGAAGCAGAGAACATTACAGTCCCTAATGTCTCTTTGGAATTGAATCCTAGCTCTGATGTCGTCCAGTTTATTTTCGATTGATTGCACATTGGCCAACAATATGCATATCCAGGAGGCAATGGCGTTTTGCGCCTCCTGGATCGCAGTCTTTCTCGGACACCAGCTCTCCTTCCTTGCCGTATGCCTCCTTTGTTGCGTGGGCCGATGTTGTTTCTACCCAAGATCTCAGCAGGCCACTGTTGTTGTTCGGCGAGCCAATCCAGAGAGCAATCCAGTTGGTAAGTGTTCCTTAATCCAATGTCTATGAGTGACTGACGGTCATACACATTAAATGCACCAACCGTACGGCAATTGTATGGCTCAATACACACAATTGTTAAGGGGATGCAGACCAGAGAAAGACTTACGTCTTGTTTACATCAGGGTCCCCCATTTTCAATTCATAATGAATTGTAAGTAAGGGTGCAATTAGCACCGTGCAATCCATTCTTTGTGGATCTAGCCCTGGTGTGTACACACACACACACACACGCACACGCACACACACACACACACATACAGTATACATTGTCTTGTGTTTTCCAAAACGTTATTGGTATCATGTGAGAGAGCTAGAAGAGCACAGGTTTGCTTCCCAAATATATACAATCCCCAATACAATCCTAGTTAACAGTCAGTAAACGGTAATAAAGTGTTCCTTTATTAATCCCTTTGGGGACAATCAGGCAGCATGGGGGAGGTGCAGGCAGGAAAAAAGATAATATTAATGATGTTTATAATAATAATAAAAAATGATATCCATCTCTTGTGTCTCACTCCACCCAACAATCCCGGTTACACCCCCCCCCCCTCTCTCTCTCTCAGTCAGGAAATTACCACTTCAACAAAAGAGCCAGGTCAGTGTCTGGAAGTAGGATCATTTAGCTCAGTTCTGATTCCAAGCTTTTTAGAAGAGATTAATGTTCAAGGGAGCACCTGGCTTGGGGTTGGCCCTGTGTGAGAAGTGTTGATTTTGCTGGCCCCCTTTGAACGGGCCAGGGATGTGGTCCTGACATAGTTAGTGGGGAGCCCCCCAGAGCCGGAGCCTAATGCGCCTATAATGGTTAGGACCATAAATCAGATTGTTTTTTGGAGGTTCAAGGTTCAAGGTTTATTCACACTCAAATTGACAGGTTAAAGGGATAGTTATGATTTTTCGACGTTAAGTGGTATGAAATACTTGCCCGTAGTGTAATGGACGTAGTTCTGGCCTGGTTCTGAGCGAACCGGGAAGCTTAACCCTTTCATTGCCGCACTACAGAAGGTTAACCCTTTACTATCACACTACCGACGGGTAACCGGTAACGGGTTTCCTACAGTATGCTTCAGACTGACATGATTTCTTAGAACTATAGCCCCAGTGTTTCCTATATGCTTCAGACAGACATGATGTCTTAGAACTATAGCCCCAGTGTTTCTATGCCTCAGGAGTGTGTGTGCAGTTACTATATATATATATATATATATATATATATATATATATATATATATATATATATATATATATATATATATATATATATATATACTATGCATGTTGTGGTGTGGATCCAATGTTTTTTTGTTGCAAGACCCTGTCTGCTCCCTGTCTGAAGCTTCCTGGTTCCCTCAGAACCTGGCCAGAACTTTGACCACTGGACTCAGTAAGTAAGCTAATAGTTAGTTATACATAAATTACATTACTGACAAGTATTTCATACCACTTATAATGTCAAACAGTCTAAACTATCCCTATAATTTCTGAAATACTAGGCATTTAGATGACTAATAAACCATTACTAATTACCACTTATACTAAGTATAAGCTGATTGAGACTCACTTTCAGTTTGTACAGAAGAAGCTGTACCCCATGTGCTAACTATGCAGAACTATGCATTGTGCTGAGAAAGGACTCTACCAACAACATAATTAGTAAGATGGGGGACCCTGATGTAAACAAGACAAACGTCTTTCTCTGGTCTGCATCCCCTTAACAATTGTGTGTATTGAGCCGTACTGTATTGTACCCATTCTGCAATCTGTTAAATAAAGTTTTCTTTCATTCATTCATTCAAGAAATGGGACTAGGGTTCCACAAATCTAAGCTGAGACTATTTGTGTTGTTATTTTTGTATACATCCATTTCATATCCGAAGTGATACATGGAGCCAGAGCACAATTTGCTCATGGCAAGATTAGGCTATACCAGGACCTCTGGAGATATTCATGTTGTCCATGGGTGCATAATTAGTGCGTAATTATGTTATAAAATTAATAATATTGCATATCATAATTATGGCAATTGTCTCTTTACAGGCCTGAACATGGAACAGAAGGGATTTAAAGGCCAAAGGGCCCTTAAAACTCGGCCTCTCCACCAGCCCTTCAAGGATACCCCGTCCCGGCGGTGACAGTAGTTCAGGGGGCAGAGCGGTCGTCTGGTAGTCGGAAGGTTCGATTCCGGCTCTTCCCGTCAGCGTGTCGAAGTATCCTTGAGCAAGAAACGTAACCCCTAACAACTGCTCCCGATGAGCAGGTTGGCACCTTGCGTGGTCGCCTCCGCCATCAGTGTGTGAATGTGTGAGTGAGACTGAATGAATGAATGAAAACCTTATTTAACAGATTGCAGAATTGGTACAATACAGTACGGCTCAATATACACACAATTGTTAAGGGGATGCAGACCAGGGAAAGACTTTTGGCTTGATTACATCAGGGTCCCCCATTTTCAATTCATAGTGACATTTATGACATACACAACATACATGATGTATGGCATAGGGACATACATGACATACAGGTATTTAGTACTGTTACATTTGTGACATATACGATATGGGTCTGTTACCCATAGATCCTGACAGAGTATATACATGTGTAAGAGTATATACACAGACTGAGGCTTAAGTTGTAAAAGCCTTCGGATAAAATCTCCATATAAAATGCAGTTAATTCGCCATCAGTTGGTACTGTGCTCAGAAAGGTCGGGTCACTGAGCCCATCCCGCTGGAGCATCGTTCCATTCAAGGCATTATCTCACGGCGTTTCATTGGGTGGTTAAGAATATGCCAGAGGGAGAAAGGTAAATTGAAGGGCTATTGGCCATTGGGATCAAATGGCCACGACAGAGCCAGCCGCGCCCCCTCTCCGCTACAAGCCGCGCCCCCCTCCCGTTACTGAGGGCGGAAGTCCTACTGAAGGTCTGTGATCAGAATGGATCCACTGGATCTACTAACTCAACTCGTGCTTTGCTACTTGTGTGGTTACTGGTACATAACGTAGCCGGTCGCCAGGTCCAACGTGCGTAAAAAAAAAAAAAAAAAGGAAAAAAAGGGACATGGGCGCAAATGGACATTGAATGGAAGACTTCATGGCACGGGACTGACGTGACGGGAGACGGACGGACGGATGGAAGGATATTGCTCTCAAGTGAATGGAAGCTCAAGGAAAGTGGGACCCTCGGAAAATATAATTTTTTAGGAAGATTGTTAAAATGATGTATAATAATGAAGAAGGGAGAAGCGTGAGGACATTTTCAGCAAACTGCTGAGCGGCTTTCCTTGGCGCTATGCGCGCGCACCGCGCCTGTCCTGCCGCTGTCTGGAGCGGAGAAGTCGCGTACAACGATTTGAACATTATTAGTTTTCACACAACGACGGATCGTTAAATATAACTAATTTAAATGTTACAATGTTTAACATATATAGGCGTAACGAATTTATTTTTAAATTATGCGCTATAAAGTATTTTAGATAGTCAAAATAACATTAGTCGTTTGTCAGACGGGATCTATTTAATTAGAAACGTTAATTGTGTTTTTCTTATTTTCTAAATAATAATAATAATAATCATAATTGTATTGGAGAGCTTAAATAGCCCCGCCTTTTTATTTTATTTCATTGTGGTCGGTCAATAACTCGTGGCGCGTTATTTGACTGACATTCGTGTGTCAACGCTGCGTTTCAGAACAAATGGCTACATTTCCCTATTCTGACATACAAGCATGTCTCTTGTGCAAAGAACTGTGTGGATGTTCTGCTCCAACCTCCTCAAATTCATCTACGTCCTCCTCCTCCTCCTCCTCTCAGACCTCCTGCTCCTCCACCTCTTCCTCCAGAAGACTCCGCGTCCTCCCCTGCCTCCACGCCTTCTGCAGCCGCTGCTTGGAGGGTCAGAGGAGCCGGGGTGACCCCCTCAAACTGAACTGCCCCACTTGTGATCACAAGGTGTTACTGTCTGCAGCAGCGGGACTTGATGCCTTCCCGTCAGGTCTCCTCTTCCACGACCTCCTGCAGGGGGGCTCCCCGGGTCCCGGTCCGGAGGAAGAGACCGAGACTGGCTGCGGTGGGGGGGCCGGTGGTCTCGTTAATGTTTTCAAAGCCCTGCGCCACTTCAGCGAGCCTCCTCCTCCCCCTCCTCCTCCTCCCCAGTGCAGCTCCTGTGATGAGGAGGAGAACCCAGCTTCAGCCCACTGCCATGACTGTCAGGAATACCTCTGTGACAACTGTGTGAAGGCTCACCAGAGGGTCCGGTTGACCAAAGATCATTTCATAGAGAGATTAGTGGAGAGTATAAATCTATCCCACCTCTACAGCCCCCCTGTCACCCAGACTCTTGCCCACTCCCTGCTGCTCCCCTCCTCCTCCTCCTCCTGGCAGGACAGTGTGAACTTCTGCCATCAGCACGAGAATGCGGTGAGTATTATGGCTGTACGTTACAACAACGGGTCACAAATAGCCGGAGAACTCGCTTTATTTTCCAGTTTGAGTTGATCACGTGACGTGATGGAACGGAACGCCAAGCATGTCACTTTTGCCGGTGTGGCCCCTTTTCAAACGCTGACAGACGTCGGCTCACACCGGTAGAACATGTAGACATCAAGAACAACTGGTCCGCCAGAAATACACCAATTATTTGTAATTGACCATTTACTGCCCCTTAAGTTGAAGCTTACATGCAATATATCCACTGCTATTAGCCCCCACACCCCTTTGTCTACTAATCAGTCATTATTATCTTGTATACACTTTTAAAGTAGATGATTAATTATTACACTTTCCTCCCCCTGGAAAAGTACAAGCACATCTCTGGCATCAGAATCATATTCACAAATCCATTCTCTATAGCTGACTGACTGAGCTCTTGATACAAGACTAACACTAGACTACATGTTTTCATTCTCTAATCTCTAGCTGACTGACTGAGCTCTTGATACAAGACTAACACTAGACTACATGTTTTCATTCTCTAGCAGCTAGAGAATGAAAACTTGTTGTCTAGTGTGTAGTGTTAGTCTTAAGAGCTCAGTCAGTCAGCTAGAGAATGAAAACATGTTGTCTAGTGTTAGTCCTTGTTATCAAGAGCTCAGTCAGTCAGCTAGAGAATGAAAACATGTTGTCTAGTGTTAGTCTTGTACCAAGAGCTCAGTCAGTCAGCTAGAGTCTAGCCCCCCTGCAGAAGATTATTATTATTATTTTTTCTTTTTCATTTTTAAAATCTTTTCATGTACCCCCTGGGGACCACCCACGTACCCCTAGGGGTACGCGTACCCCCGGTTGGGAAACACTGCTCTAGCTGACTGACTGAGCTCTTGATACAAGACTAACACTATAGACAACATGCTGTCATTCTCTAGTTGACTGACTGAGCTCAAATAATTTTCTCTTATTTTGTGTCTGTAAAAGGTGTGTCTACACGTCGGTCACGTTTGTTTTGGTTTTCGGGAAAGGGCAAGAGGAAATCCTTGACAGGTAAAGGTCAAACAATAGCAGCATAGTGAGACCAGCAGAGTTTTACTGTGAACCTCTCAGTTCTACCTGTGGCTCCGCCACAGCCCCTGTCACAGCCCCCGCAGGTCACATGACTTTCTAATGAAAAAGGTGTAAATTAAGAGATGTGTCAGAGTGATTGATTATTCGATCGAGACCGATTCATAATCAACTTTCAAACTTTTTTTTTTGTATCAACTTTTTCTCCCATTTTCTATTTTTCTCCCATCCCAATTTCGTATTTCCAATTCTCCCCTCCCCTGTCTCGAACGTTGCTAGACTATGCCTCCCACTGGTCGGCTGCAGTGAGGACCAAGCCTTGCATCACGTGTCCCCTCCGGTACACGAGGAGGCAGCTGTCGCATCTTTTCACCTGAACAGCGCGATCTCTCAGTGGCGAGGAGTAACGCGTGAGAGGCTCACGCTACCCCCGATACTTCCTGATTCTGCTGTACAGGCGCACCAACCGACCTGTAGGAGTCGCTGTCCACAACGTCCAATCCCCACCCACCGGCTTTCCCACCCTCTAACACTGCCCAATTGTGTTAGTACGACGACCGGCCAAGCCGGTAGCAACGCCGAGAGCTGGGCTCAATACCAGCATCTGCTGCGTTAGTGGCGAGCGCCTTGCCCACTGCGCCACTCAGCCGCCGACTTTCAAACTTTGAAGTTGATTAGTCTTTTTTTTTTCTTTTTTTTATCCACTTTTTTCTCCCATTTTCTATTTTTTCTCCCATCCCAATTTTGTATCGTCCAATTCAACTCTCCCCTCTCTCGAACGCTGTTTCATGCCTCCCACAAGCCGGCTGCAATGTGGACTAAGTCATACATAGCACGAGTCCCCTCCCATACTCGAGGTAACAGCCGTTGCATCTTTTCACCTGCGCAGCGCGATCTTTCAACGTCAGGGGTCTGCGCTTTGGAGGGACGCCGCCCCCGTCGTTTCTTGATTCTACTGCGCAGGCGCACCAACCGACCTGTAGGAGTCGCTGTCCACAACGTCCAATCCCCACCCATCAGTTTCCCACCCCCTAATACTGCCAATTGTATTAGTGTGGACGACCAGCTAAACTAAAAGCAATGTGGAGCGCTGGGCTCGAACAGGCGAACCCAGCGTCTCCAGCATTGGAGGTGAGTGCCTTGCCCACTGCACCACCTAGCCGCCCGTCTTTTTTTTTTCTTTAGATGTTTAGCAGGACTATTAAAATGACATTTCGCAGGAAGGAAATAAAAGCTATTCTCACTTTTCACAATTGTACATTGTGATTATCCTCCACAAACTGATCTGAGTACTGTGTTCAATCTAAACAAGGATAATGAACATTGTGCTCAACGGTTAATGATAATGAAAACCAAACTGATTAAAGTCAACAAAGACCTAATGATGGATTATTCAATACACTCAGTGCATAAAAGCATATTTATCATATTAGCATAGGTAGTAGAGTAATATAGGTATAGTAGCATAGTACAGAGTAGATATAGTACTATAGACATAGTAGAAACTGTAGCATATAGGTAGTAGTATATGCATAGTACATAGTAGATAGTCGTATAGACATAGTAGCAAAGTACATAGTAGTAAAAGACAGATTTTTTTTCCAGATATTGATTGAAAAAGTGAGTTTTAGTCTCCTCTCCCTGCCCTGTTGCTACTTTGACACCTACATTTACCCATGGAGATAAGTAAATATCCATCTTATCTTACAGTATATTATCTTATCTTATCTTACTGTATCTTATCAGGCTCATGACTTTTCATGAGGGAACACTTAAGATAAGATAAGATATTCCTTTATTGATTCCCTTGGGGAAATTCGGGCATCATAGCATCATGGGGGGGGGGGGGGGGGGGGGGTACAGGTAGTAAAAACACACATAAGGTGCAGTATGCATATGGTAGTGTTATTGTCCTTTTTAGGTTCCTAGTAGTTGTAGTTGGATGTCTGGCAGCAGTCCCTGCCCACTGTTGTGGAGCCTGATGGCCGCTGGTATGAAGGACTGGCCGAGTCGGTTAGTTGAGTGTCGGGGGGGGTATGAGTCTGTGACTGAACGTGCTTCTCATCTTGACTAGCTCGTCATAGAGGGGGTGGGAGGGATTCTCATCCCCTTCTCTGCCATCACCTCTAGTTTGACCAGCTCGACTCCCACCACGGAGCTACATTACGTGGCCTCCTTAATGTTATCTGCTTCCCTGTTCCTCACACTATTAACATGAATGCAGCACATTGTATGAAGGTAAATGAGATGTCGGAAGTCAGTGGATTCAGTCAGCTGGGGGTCAAAGTAAACGAGGAGTAAGAGTATTCCTTTTGTTCTCTGTTGCTGCTGTTTCATGTGTGATATTGGTATCAGGAATAGTTCTGTTTTCGACATAAGGATAGGATAACACAAGGAAGTTCTGCATGTGGGTATCATGGACAGTGAGAGCTAGCATGGAGGGGGGTGGTTCTGGGATGCTGGAGCTAACTGTTGAGCCTTCCAGAGGTGTCGTGGGTCTAACTTGACAAAACACCAGTGAAGAGAGGTCCCACTTAATAACCATGGTGATGTGCTGGCTCTCACTGCCTACCTATCTACACGTTGGGTTGTGGTAGGGGAGGTATACGCTATTATCCCGAAATCAAATCTATATCATAGCTATTATTAGGGAAACCGAATGGGAAATTCTTGGCAGAAACTGATACCGAAAATAGGAAACAGTTGGCCGAAAACCGAATGCCGAAACAGGCCGAAAATATTAATATAAATATATATATGTTTTTTTTTTTGTTCAGCTACCTGATTATGGCAAAATACATGATTATGGCTAAACTTAACTTAAATAATATTAATAATCACTATTATGGGTCCATAAAACAGCACTTTTGAATGCATACATTAATTCCAGACTGACTGCTGAAAGATTGTACAATTTAAACATTTTCTCTTTGCATACAACAAAATGTGCATTAAAGTTAAATGCATTTTCTTTTCTCTGTGTAGGATAACTACAACAAAGTGCATTCAGAACAAAGCCACGGTGCTTTAAAACTGCATAAAGATCTGCATAAAGACACACACACAAGAGGGAGAATAGCTTATAGCAGACTTAAGATAAGATAAGATAAGATAAGATATTCCTTTATTGATCCCCCCCAAAATGATGTTACTGTAGTGGCTACTGTCATAATTCACGGCGTTCTAGCCTACATGGAAGGACTGTTGTATTTACTACATCTCCCGTGACTCTTAGCGGGGGATGACGTAGCTTACGAGAGACGAGTGAAAGAGGAACGGAACGTATAGCTTAGTTAGCAGCTAACGTTAGCCAAAAACATTTTTAACTACGACGGGCATATAGTAATGGCGAGGATATAAAGCATGTTAAAGACACATTTGGCGCGTTGCTCGCGGAGTTTACATAGAATCAGCGCGACTCGCAAGAGGAGTTATCACAGGATAACACCGGCTGTAGAATGCAGGACTGAAGAGCTCACGTTACACGTTGCGCATGTAATGACTGAAGCCGCGTTTTGATTATGTCATCACAACAACACGTTAGGTTACGAACATAACCCTGTTCTTTGACATTCTGTGATATTTTTTCGGTGCTAAAACCCTTTCGGCCGAAAGTGCCCTTTTGAACCATTTTCGTCCGATAATTTCCGGTGGCCGAATATTCGGTGCATCCCTAGCTATTATGTTCCATCATGAATGCATGAACTATTGAACTATTTTATCACACTTTTTACTTCTTACTGATGCACTGCTCTGTTGTATGTTAAATAACCTGTTGTATGTCCGTTCTATTTATTTATTTTTTTATCCACTTTTTCTCCTTATTTTCTATTTTTCTCCCATCCCAATTTCGTGTATCCAATTCTCCCCCCCCCCCCCCCCCCCCCCTGTCTTAAACGTTGCTCGACGATGCCCTCCACTGGTCGGTTGTAGAGGGGATATAAGCCTTGCATCACGTGTTCCCTCCGGAACACGAGGAAGCAGCCTGTCACATATTTTCGCCTGCCAGCGCAGACTCTCATTGGCGAGGTGTAACGCAAAAAAAGATTATATACACTTGACACTCGCTCGCTCGCTCTCCCCCCCACCCCCACCCATCCCAGGACCTTAACAAGAGTTACATACATAATATAGTATTCAGTAATCAGCTATATACGCTCTTTTAGCTTCACAACAGCAGCCATCCAGATGGCAATATTAGATTAATTGACCCCTATAACACGTGCCGTAGATATCTCCAAATAGATCACATCGAGATAAGTGAGAATCCATACCTTCGGGCAGAGTTTGTCTGGGTGTATCCAACGTGAGGCGATAAACATTTTGGCGGCTGTGAGGCCAGCTAGAATCAGTCTTTTCACATGTGTAGAGGTCGGTAATTGAGAAACGTCATTCAGTAGCAATACAGAAGGAGAGACGGGTATGGTCAGAGAGAAAATATTTGAGAGCTGAGAGGTAACATTTTCCCAAAAGAGCTCAACAGGAGCTCTTTATACGAGTCTTTATACGAGGACATAAGTAAATGGCGATAAAAGTCAGAAACGAAGCCTCTCGATGTCTCTTTGTCATAAAATAATTTGTGAAATTGGTGATGTTCTAGTGGAACGTCCCATGGAACCCCATGAGCCTTCAGAGCTGCCCTTATTTGTAAATAAAAGAAAAAGGAAGTTCCGGGGAGATCATATCCGTTGGATAGATCCTGGAAAGAGCGGAGACCAGAGTTATCAAAGATATCCCCCAACGTGTGAATGCCTTTCTTTTCCCATCTAGGGTACCTAATAGGCTGTTGTCCAATAAGGAGTAGATTGTTATTAAATAGAGGGGAGCGCGTATGCCATCGATGGCGGTTAGTACACAATTTCTGGGTGTCCCGCCAAGTCTGGATCACATGTGTGATAAGAGGGCCAAATCGTAAATTGCATTGCTTAATTGATATGTTGGTATATCCTGAAGTCTATATGGGGATACTATCTTCTCCTCCAATGGTCGCCAGGATACGGCTGCTTGAGCGTCAAACCAAGTGATCAATGGTCTCAAAGAAAAAGCTTAAATAATATTTGAAGTCTGGAAATGCTAAACCCTGTCGAGTTTACTCCTCTGGGCAGTGGATCTCTTTAAGCGCGGGCATTTGTTGTTCCAGACAAATTTATATGAGGCAGAGTGCAATTTCTGCCAGTAACCAACAGGAGGAGGTAACGGGAGCATGGAGCTGATAAAGTTAATTCTGGGTAAAATATTCATTTGAATTATTGACGCACAGGCCTGTAATGAATTATTAAATTTTGACCACCTGTTGAAGTCATTCGTAATCCTGTCACCCAAGCTGGAGTAATTATACTTTACCGTCTGGCTAATAGTGGGGAATATTTAAATCCCAAGACATTAAAGTGCTCCACCATAAGTATGTTTTCAGGGAGGATGGTAGCCTTCGCAGTCTCTTAAGTGGAAGAAAGGCAGATTTTGGCCAGTTGATCTTAAAGCCGGATAGACTGCCAAAATCATCTATTACGCTGAGAAGATGAGGTAGAGAGATGGCGGGATTCTGCATAAATAAGAGTACATCATCTGCGTATAAGCTGATATGGTGATGTGTGCCCTGAATTGAAACAGGAGATATAATCTGGGATTGTCTTGTGTATTGAGCTAGAGGTTCGAGGGATAAGGCAAAAAGTCCGGGACTAAGAGGACAACCCTGTCTAGAAGAGCGCGAGACAGAGAAGAGTGGCGAGCAGAACTTCCCTGATAAGATCATGGCTGAAGGCCCTGTGTAGAGAACTTTTATCATATGAATGAACCCCTCACCTAACCCCATCCTTCTAAGAACTTCCCACAAATAAGACCACTCCAATCTGTCAAAGGCCTTCATTGCGTCCAAGGACATGACAGCTGTAGGGACTGCGACATCCTTGCTGGCATCAATCACGTGCAGTAACCGTCTGATATTGTCAGTAACCAGGCGGCCTCTTATAAAGCCAGTTTGATCAGGGTGAACTAGAGATGTCATATGCCTTTGAAGTCGGATGGCTAGAACCTTGGCATATAGCTTGAGATCAGCTCCGAGGAGATTTAAGGGCCTATAGCTGCCACATTCGGTGGGGTCCTTATCTTTCTTGAGTAAAACAGATATAAGCGCCATATTGACATCTCTGGAAAATTGCCCTCTTCGATTGAGTGTAAAATCATTGAAAGTAATAAGGGACCGAGTACATCCCAGAAAGCAAGATAGAGTTCCGATGGAATGCCGTCCCAACCGGGAGCCTTGCCCCGTTGCATATCAGCAATCGCCTCCCTAAGCTCATCTAGTGTGATAGGTGCAGCTAACCGCTTAGCGTCATCTTCTGAGACCTGTGGTAAGTTGATCCTCCAGCTTAGTATGATCAAAGACCACCTCTGACTTGTACAGGTTGGAATAAAAAGAGCGAAATGTATCATTAATCTTTTTGGGGTTGGTGGTTACCTCCCCCTGTTGGTTCTTAATGGAAGGGATATCAGCTAATTGTTCACTGGCTCGTATATTCATAGCTAGTAGGTGGCTAGGCCTGGAGCCGTGAAAGTAGTAGTGCTGTCTTCTGTGCATTTGAAATTCAGATTGTTGTCTTAAAATGGAGTTAATCTCTTTTTTCACCACCTTAATTTGAAGCCTCAGTCGACTAGAGTAGATCAACGTGGCATGAAGATTTTCCAATTCCACCAGCTTGGAGAAACATCCCTTGCGGAGATGCAAAGAGAGTAGTGTTACTACTAATAAAACCCTTAACAGAATCCCATAGGGATCTGGGATCTTGTACCGAGCCAGTATTAAACTGCAGGAATTCAGTGAGCTTCCCTTTAAATTGCAGGTTAAACTCTCCATTTTTCAGCAGCGTTGAGTTAAAGCGCCATCTAGGGGAGCGGGATGTTATTTTACTGAGAGAAAAATAAATGGGCATTAAGTCAACATCAAAGCTATCAAAGAGACGCAGGGAAGAAAAAACATAATCAATTCTGGAAAAGGTCTTATGTCTCGAAGAGAAAAAAGAGTAATCTCATGGATGGGTTGAGCGAACGCCACATATCAATTACCCCCGTGTCCTTGGACCAGGCCTGTAGAGCAGTGGTAGCTTGTTTCTGATCAAAGGTTTCAGTGTGTTTTGATTTATCAATCAATGGATCCCATACTGCATTAAAATCAGCTCCTACTATAAACGAGTAATCAGGTAGTTTCAACATAGCTGCAGTGAGTAAGTTAGCGTCATACAAATTAGGGGCATATGCAGAGATCAGAGCAATTTTTCGGTTAGAGTATTCAATTTTAGCAATAGTAATTCGACCATCTGCATCAGACCACACATCTAATGTTCAAATTCCGCTTCGCTATTATGGTTACCCCTCTGGACTTGGTGCTAAAAGAAGAAGAACTTATGTTATGGTCAAATCTATTTGCCAGTCTTGCATTATCAGCCATTAAAAGGTGCGTTTCACTCAGTAAAGCAAGGTCCACTTCCTTCCTTTTTAGAAAAGTTAATACACTTTTCTGCTGTGTATTAAGACCCCCTGTATTCCAGATCAAGATATTTAAATTAGCCATAGTCTAAAAGGGCTACAGTATGATTGATTGTAATTCGTTTGGAGTAGAGCATTACAACAGTCACATATCCACTCGTTAAGGTCCTATTGAGTTCCGAGCATGAGCGTAAAAAATAAAATAAAATAGAGCGAGTCGAATGAAAACAAAAACAAAAAGCAACGCACCCCCCATTCCCTCCCCCCCATCAGAAAAATTGTCCAATATCGATCAAACATCAGTTGGCCACTATGACCGAGCATAACAACCACAACATGACTGCGTAGCACAGCGGAACAACAACACCATCATCAAATTTGCTGATGACACAGTAGTGGTGGGCCTGATCTCTGCCAACGACGAAAGGGCCTACCTGGAAGAGGTAGAGAACCTGTCACAGTGGTGTCAGGAGAACTGCCTCTCCCTGAACGTCAGCAAAACAAAAGAGATGATTGTGGACTTCAGGAGGTCGGGGGTCAAGGACTACAGCCCCCTCAGCATCGACGGGGCACCAGTTGAGAGAGTGAACAGTTTCAAGTACCTCGGAGCCCACATATCCGAGGACTTGACATGGACCACACACATTGACAGTGTTGTGAAGAAGGCACGACAACGCCTCTACTTCCTCAGGCGCCTAAGGAAGTTCCAAGTCAGTCAGAAGATCCTTAGGAACTTCTACTCATGTACAATAGAGAGCATCCTGACCGGCAACATCACCTCCTGGTTTGGGAATAGCACTGCACAAGACCGTAGCAGACTACAAAGAGTGACACGTTCAGCCGAACGCACAATTAGAGGGGGGCTTCCCACCCTCCAGAACATTTACAACAAGCGGTGCAAGGGGAAGGCTAAGAGAATTATTAAGGACTCGAGCCACCCGAACAACTGCCTCTTTGAACTGCTGCCGTCAGGCAAGCGATACCGGAGTCTTATGGCGAGCACAGAAAGACTCAGAAGGAGCTTCTATCCCCAGGCCATCAGGCTGCTAAACGAACAATAATCGCTAAACGAACAATAATCACTATGCAACAACCATCAAATGCACACAGCACACACACCCACACGCACACACTCACTCAAACAAACAACACACTGCAGCACCCACTCTCCACACTTTAGATCACACAAACACACTTACACTTTATATTTATTGATAAAGGATTTGCACTACAACTCGTACACCTACTGTGAATTGTACCTAAACTGCACCTCGTCCATTTATGCCTTGCACTATATAGTATTGTATATTAGTACACTGCACAGTATTGTATATTGTATGGTAACTACGTCTACGAACATTGTACATATGTCTAAACTGAACACTGTGACCTTTTTTTTTACTTCTAATTTTTACTATGTTTTTATTTCATACTTATCTTGTCATGCACAGTCTCTGGAGCGCAACAGTAAGAAGCATTTTGTACAAAAGTATTCTGTACTTCTGTATGACAACTATTAAAGAAACTTGAAAACTTGAAACTTGAAACAACATTATGTAACTTACTTAACCATACCAAAAACTTGTAAGGTATATTCTAACAATTAGAAAAAAGAACCCACTTCGCTCAACAGAGAGCAGAAGTATATGCGCAGTTCAATGCGAAGTTTAAAGTGAAGGCGACAAAAAACACAGGTCGTCTGAGTTATACTTGAAAATAGTCAATATGCATACCTGTTGCTGAGATAATACAGCGGAGATAAACCTTGAGCGTTACCGTTCTGTTGGTCCGAAAAGCTGCGGTAGGCGAGTGGTAACGATAGTGTTAGCTTGGAGAGCCGGAGAATAAGCACGCTTCGTACTTAGCACACTCAGGCTCCGGGGCCTGTTATTCCGCGATGCCCGTAGTCTGCTCCGCCGAGGCCGGCTCGTCCCCCTCGGCCGGGAAGGCCACCATGACGCGCCGTAGGAAGCGCTCCGCCTCGGCCGGCGAGGTGAACAGGCGGTTGCATGTAACAACTCCGTGGCCCATCTTGACTTTCAAAGTTGCTGGGTAGAGTAGGAAAACTTCAATGCCCTTTTCACGAGCGTAGCCCATAGCCTGAAATAAGGCTCTGCAACGTTTGGCGGTGTAATCACTGAAGTCCGCTGCGAATCTGAGGGGGTGGTTACCCATGGTTGGAGGGTGCTTCCTGGCCTCTCGAAGAAGAGCCTGGCGTGCAGTGAAACGCAGGCAGCAGAATATGAAGGCGCGGGAACGTTCACCCTTCTCCGGGGGACCGTTTCTGAAGATTCTGTGGGTACGCTCAATCTCCGGAGGGTCGATGGACGGGAACCACTTGGGAATCATCCGTACCAGGTATTGAATCGGCGCATCACCCTCGGCGTTTTCGGGTAAGCCGTAGACTCGGATATTGCATCTTCTATTTCGGTCCTCTAGGTCGGCCAACTTCTGTTCATAAATAAGCATCTTGTCTTTTATAGCTGAGACATCGGTGGAGTTGAACTCAAAGTTAGTCTTAACCGTGGTTATCTCCTCTTCCATTCCCGAGAGCCGCGTGGTCACGCTCGCTAGCTCTGCTTGGAACGAGTCCAATCTGTTAGCTAGCTTCAGCGTGCTAGCTTCAAGTTCCACACGGAATAAAGTTCTGATAAAATCTCTGTCTTCCTCATTTAACGTTCCAGTCGGGTTCGGTATTTGTTTGGACATCCTTACAATGTGTCCTATGAGCGTATGGCGTGAAATTAACGTCGTTATAATGATTAATGTGAAGTGGTCGCGGAGCTCGAAAAAATCACACAGCCATCCGACCTGAGCGGAAACCGGAAGCCCAAACTGAATCATTTTAAACAATTTTTATTATTTGTATTATTGTAAACAGAAAGGCCTATTGGGATGCTAGATCCTAATGTGAAACACTGTGATTTACCTTACCTTGCTACCTCTCTATCTTTTTTATGCTCGCTTATGCCTGTATTTTTTACTGTTGTGAAGCACTTTGAACTGCAACTTCTGTATGAAAAGTGCTATACAAATAAAGTTATTATTATCTACACGGTGGGTTGTGGTACCATTAGGGACCATATAGGGTATGTAGCATCTATCTATATCAGTGTTTCCCCTACCATTGCCTTGAAGGGGCGGCCCGCATACATATATACATGTTATTATTATAATTTTTTAATTAAAGCTTGCTTTATTCACAGTAATGTTAGCGAGCTAGCTAAATTATACATACATCGGTTTTCATATAAATCAATCTTCACTACGACTTTAAAACGGTGGTGCGGCACGGTGTACGGAGATGCAGAAAAAAGCTACCAAATCCATTCAGAGACAACGGAGCGCACTCAATGACTTAACGAGTCTCAGTCGCAGTCTCTCTCTCTCTCTCTCTCCTTCAAGTAGCCACACGTTACGCTATTAAAAATAACTGGATAGTTGACTTAATGATATTCTAAAATCTGATATTTTCTGATTTATTTTAAACAAATGATTATTTAGTATTTAATTATTTAATTATTATTTAGTTATTGCACTGCACTGGCAGTTGAACTGCATTGAACTGAACTGAATAAAAAAAAAAGAAACCTCATAACTGAACTGGCACTGAACATTGAACTGCACTGGCACTGTTTACAGAAAAGTTAGTTAAAAACATAATTTTGTATGTTTTATTTTTGTTAAATCCAAAGGAAAAAATATAAAATCAGAGAAATCTGAAAACAGGAAAATTAAAAACCGAGAAATCCGAAAACAGGAAAATTCATATCCGAAAAAAGAAAACTGATTTCATAGGGCCCTAGTTAAGGTGAGTTAATAAATTCACTCTGAAAATCTGCTCCGCTCTGATAAACTGACTCTTCGGTCAGAGCGTCCAGTGTGCACTCTGAGCCCTCAGAATTTCCAAACAACTTGAGTGCGCTCGCTCTGACACTGGTTGTAAATAGTAGTTTCCTACCACCCCCCCTGAAAAAAATCCTAGGGAAACACTGTATCTACACAGTGGACTTGTGGTGCATCTGTATTGGCAATACCTGAAGCTCACATCAAGGGGCCATTGTGGGCCATGTAATACATATTGTGTAGTTCCATAGTATCTATAGGCATGTTAGACTTTCTTTTGACAATGGGATTGAGTTTCTTCCTTGAGCGTTTTCATTAGGGCACAGTTATGTTGTGTTTTGTTATAAATAAAATATAAGCTTATTTTGTTTGTTAGATTCTCTTTTACTAATTCCAGGATCTTGCTATTATCAAAGCTATTCAGACAGTTGTCTGGTCTATGAGATTAAGCCAGACTTCAGACATCAGCTAACGTTGATCCATTCAGTGTTGTTGTGTGTTATCCTCTCTCTCTCTCTCTCTCTCTCTCTCTCTCTCTCTCTCTCTCTCTCTCTCTCTCTGGTTGACCTCCGTTACTAGACGGGGTCATGGCGGATCAACCCCAGTTCAGCGTTCCTGTTGTCTGCTTCTTTTCCCCCCTCCAGGCGTGGGGTCAGAGGTTACCGGCTCACAGTTGCCGTGGTGTTTGTCTGCTGTAGTCATGTCAGCGCTGACCTCAAATCCCCCCTAAGCCTTGTCAAGGCATAACATGTTAAAACAACCACAACAACAGCAATAATAATAATTATAGCTACAACTACAACAACAACAACAACAACTATAGCTACAACAACAACAATAACAACAACAATAATATAAAATGTATTTATATCAATCTTTAAATTAAATACAAATGTATTTTATTATCTATTTTAATAGTGGGTCAACTTAGCTTGTCAAGAGAGAGAGAGAGAGAGAGAGAGAGAGAGAGAGAGAGAGAGAGAGAGAGAGAGAGAGAGAGAGAGAGAGAGAGAGAGAGAGAGAGAGAATTGCTTCCTATTGGCTGTCCTGAGGAATGTGTCAGTTAGCATGTGGAATGGACTCAAGACCAGTGCAGACTGGGGCCCCAGTCTAGCAGGCTAATAGATCTCAGGTCTTATGTAACCTGATTAGAGTCCAGACGTTATATCACCACCGTTGTCTGAAATGGGAAAAATCTTTATTACCACAAAGTCTGAACACTGCTGTCATCTAGTTCCAGTGGTTTCATATAGATTAGGAAACTATGACCTTGTATGAAAACAGGCTTATGAGCACATAATATAAAACCTAGGCTTTTGTCTCATACAATATCTCAATATTGGGTATCCACTTTAACATGAGCGGGCACACACTCATGTCGCACACACGCACACTTATGGCCAAAGGAAAGGACACTTTAAATTAGAATAACAGGAACAGTGTATTGCACTACCAAAGCTAACTAGCATGTCCCATATGCTCTGTAAATAACTATGTACAGATACCGAGATGTCACTCCATGTTACCTGTTACCTGTTTACTGCACAATGTTGTTTTTTCATTTTTGATTCTATTATATGTTGTACCACTGTATTGCACATCGTTGCGGGCAAGACCACCCGCATTTCATTGTATACCTGTATGCCGTGACAATTAAAACTCTTGACTTGACTTGACTTGATCCTCAAATATAGCTTTATGAATCTCTCATCCTAGGGAGGCTAGCTCTAAATATGTAGACTACCCTACTGTCGCTCTGAGGTGGATGTTGTAGTCGACTACCCTACTGTCGGTCTGGGGAGGGTGTAGACTACCCTACTGTCGGTCTGGGGAGGGTGTAGACTACACTACTGTCGGTCTGGGGAGGGTGTAGACTACACTACTGTCGGTCTGGGGAGGGTGTAGACTACCCTACTGTCGGTCTGGGGAGGGTGTAGACTACACTACTGTCGGTCTGGGGAGGGTGTAGACTACCCTACTGTCGGTCTGGGGAGGGTGTAGACTACCCTACTGTCGGTCTGGGGAGGGTGTAGACTACACTACTGTCGGTCTGGGGAGGGTGTAGACTACCCTACTGTCGCTCTGAGGTGGATGTTGTAGACTACCCTACTGTCGGTCTGGGGAGGGTGTAGACTACACTACTGTCGGTCTGGGGTGGATGTTGTAGACTACCCTACTGTCGGTCTGGGGAGGGTGTAGACTACACTACTGTCGGTCTGGGGTGGATGTTGTAGACTACCCTACTGTCGGTCTGGGGAGGGTGTAGACTACACTACTGTCGGTCTGGGGAGGGTGTAGACTACCCTACTGTCGGTCTGGGGAGGGTGTAGACTACACTACTGTCGGTCTGGGGAGGGTGTAGACTACCCTACTGTCGGTCTGGGGAGGGTGTAGACTACACTACTGTCGGTCTGGGGAGGGTGTAGACTACCCTACTGTCGGTCTAGGAAGGGTGTAGACTACCCTACTGTCGGTCTGGGGAGGGTGTAGACTACCCTACTGTCGGTCTAGGAAGGGTGTAGACTACCCTACTGTCGGTCTAGGGAGGGTGTAGTCAACAGCCACCTGACGGTCTTTTTACCTGACAGTGAGGAGTTTCACTGGGAGAGCGTAACAATTGTGGAGGCAAGTGCTTTTACCTCTATGCCACCCAGACGTCCCAACTAGGGATGTCCGATATTATCGGCCTACCGATATTATTGGCCGATATCGGCATTAAAATGTGATATCGTAAAATATCGGTATCGGTTTAAAAAAAAAATATCTTTTTATTTTTTTTTACATTTCTATAACCTTTATTTACCCAGGCAAGCAAGTAAGAACAAATTCAGATTTTATTTATTGTCAAAAGTATGCATAATGTTGTGTTAATTCCACAACAAGAGATATGTAATGTTAATTACCTGAAATTATTCCATTTTTTGGGGGGGGGGGGGGGGGGGGGGGGGAACCCTGCATATATTGGTATCGGTTGATATCGGTTGATATCGGTATCGGAAATTAAGAGTTGGACAATATCGGTATATCGGTATCGGTAAAAAAGCCAATATCGAGCATCCCTAGTCCCAACCCATCCTCCTCTTCTAATCCTAGGTGTCAAACCAACTCTGGTTCCCATGAGAACATCAACACACATTCTATAGCTGCCGTCTTAAGGTGCATCAGGTCAATTGACTGATTGTTGATTTGACTGAGAATCACTTACAGTTCTGTGTGGCAGACATTGCATTGTATTGTATAGAACAGTGTGCAGCCAGAGCAGCAGGGAGAAGCAGGTCTGGTGGAACGTGTCTGTATGTGGAGAGACTGTTTGACCTGGGCGGCTAGGTGGCGCAGTGGGCAAGGCGCTCGCCACCAACGCAGGAGATGCTGGGTTCGAGCCCAGCTCTCAGCGTTGCTACCAGCTTGGCTGGTCGTTCATACTAATACAATTGGCAGTATTAGGGGGTGGGAAGCTGGTGGGTGGGGATCGGACGTTGTGGACAGCGACTCCTACAGGTCGGTTGGTGCGCCTGCCTGCGCAGTAGAATCAGGAAGCGATGGGGGCGGAGTGTCCCTCCCACGCAGACCCTCGCCGCTGAGAGATCGCGCTGTGCAGGTGAAAAGATGCGACGGCTGCCTCCTCGTGTACCGGAGGGGACACGTGATGCAAGGCTTCGTCCACATTGCAGCCGGCTTGTGGGAGGCATGGCCTAACAACGTTCGAGACAGGGGAGGGTAGAATTGGACGATACGGAATTGGGGACGGGAGAAAAATAGAAAAATGGGGAGAAAAAGTAGATAAAAAAAAAGAAAAAAAATAGGCTGTTTGACCTGCAGGAAGAAACATCTAGACTGTGAGGAAGAACGGAAAGTACAAGGTGACTCATCTATGTGTGTGTGTGTGTGTGTGTGTGTGTGTGTGTGTGTGTGTGTGTGTGTGTGTGTGTGTGTGTGTGTGTGTGTGTGTGTGTGTGTGTGTGTGTGTGTGTGTGTGTGTGTGTGTGTGTGTGTGTGTGTGTGTGTGTGTGTGCGCATGTGTGTGTATGTTTTGTGTATGTGTGCGTGCATGCATGCATTTGTTTGTGTGTCTCTTTCTATGTGTGTGTGTGTGTGTCTCTGTTTGTCTCTGTTTCCATCTTGTGTGTGTGTCTGTCTCTGTTTCTATCTTGTGTGTGTGTGTCTGTCTCTGTTTCCATCTGTGTGTGTGTCTCTGTTTCTATCTTGTGTGGGTGTGTGTGTGTCTGTCTCTGTTTCTATCTGTGTGTGTGTGTGTGTGTCGGCACATAATGTGTCTATCTCTCTTTCTCTCTGTTTCTATCTCTGTGTGGGTCTGTTTATGTTTGACATCCGCTGAGTCTAGTTCAAAACATCTGTTTTCCTCAACACACCTTTCTATTTACATACTGTAGGCTAATATGACAGTCCTGTCAGACAGATGTTTTACTTCTACCTCCTGGCTTTGGACCGTTGGCTCCAGTGGGGTGGCAGGAGGGATGCAGTGAGACAGTGGGGTGGCAGGAGGGATGCAGTGAGACAGTGGCAGGAGGGATGCAGTGAGACAGTGGCAGGAGGGATGCAGTGAGACAGTGGGGTGGCAGGAGGGATGCAGTGAGACAGTGGGGTGGCAGGAGGGATGCAGTGAGACAGTGGGGTGGCAGGAGGGATGCAGTGAGACAGTGGAGTGGCAGGAGGGATGCAGTGAGACAGTGGGGTGGCAGGAGGGATGCAGTGAGACAGTGGCAGGAGGGATGCAGTGAGACAGTGGGGTGGCAGGAGGGATGCAGTGAGACAGTGGCAGGAGGGATGTAGTGAGACAGTGGGGTGGCAGGAGGGATGCAGTGAGACAGTGGGGTGGCAGGAGGGATGCAGTGAGACAGTGGGGTGGCAGGAGGGATGCAGTGAGACAGTGGGGTGGCAGGAGGGATGCAGTGAGACAGTGGAGTGGCAGGAGGGATGCAGTGAGACAGTGGAGTGGCAGGAGGGATGCAGTGAGACAGTGGCAGGAGGGATGCAGTGAGACAGTGGAGTGGCAGGAGGGATGCAGTGAGACAGTGGAGTGGCAGGAGGGATGCAGTGAGACAGTGGGGTGGCAGGAGGGATGCAGTGAGACAGTGGAGTGGCAGGAGGGATGCAGTGAGACAGTGGGGTGGCAGGAGGGATGCAGTGAGACAGTGGTGTGGCAGGAGGGATGCAGTGAGACAGTGGAGTGGCAGGAGGGATGCAGTGAGACAGTGGAGTGGCAGGAGGGATGCAGTGAGACAGTGGCAGGAGGGATGCAGTGAGACAGTGGGGTGGCAGGAGGGATGCAGTGAGACAGTGGAGTGGCAGGAGGGATGCAGTAATGTCACTTGTTCACTGCTGATAATGAGACTCTCAGTATCATCTGATATGAGTACTGATCCGACCTGTTACTTTTACTAAACAGAATAGGCTCAGACCATTAGTTTGGGGTCACTGGACAAAGAAATCCTATAAATATAATAAAATGTTCACAGTCATCTAACATCATTCTTCTATATGTAAAGAAAACAGATTTGTCTGATTAATCTTATGAATCACTGAATAATCAGAATCGTATCAAATTCTTGGTTGACTGGTCACACGCCTAGTTCCTACCAGTCACATTTGTCATTAGGCCTCATTGTCTCTGAACTGCCCTAGTATGCAACCAACCAACCCCCTACACATGTAAACACGCACACACACGCGCACACACACACGCACACACACACACGCACACATACATACATGCACGCACGCATACAAACACATAGACGCACACACAGATACACACATACATACACACACACACACGCATGCACACACACACACATGCATGCATGCATACATTACACACACACAAAAACACAAACACAGACAGACGCATGCATGCATACACACACACACACAGATGCATGCATACACATGACCTTTATACACACTAACCCAGTGGGAGCACAGAGTTGCTCAGTTTGCTTTAGCATTCAGCCAGTAACTAGATGGAATACCAGCCTTGGGTTTACTGTGTGCAGCTGTCAGTCCTGCCATCTCTCTGAGGTATGACCCTACTCCCTAGTCTCTGAGGTATGAACCTAGTCTCTGAGGTATGAACCTAGTCTCTGAGGTATGACCCTAGTCTCTGAGTTATGAACCTAGTCTCTGAGGTATGACCCTAGTCTCTGAGTTATGAACCTAGTCTCACCTAGTCTCTGAGGTATGAACCTAGTCTCACCTAGTCTCTGAGGTATGACCCTAGTCTCTGAGGTATGAACCTAGTCTCTGAGGTATGACCCTAGTCTCTGAGGTATGACCCTAGTCTCTGAGGTATGAACCTAGTCTCTGAGGTATGAACCTAGTCTCACCTAGTCTCTGAGGTATGAACCTAGTCTCACCTAGTCTCTGAGGTATGACCCTAGTCTCTGAGGTATGAACCTAGTCTCTGAGGTATGAACCTAGTCTCACCTAGTCTCTGAGGTATGACCCTAGTCTCTGAGGTATGACCCTAGTCTCTGAGGTATGACCCTAGTCTCACCTAGTCTCTGAGGTATGACCCTAGTCTCTGAGGTATGAACCTAGTCTCTGAGGTATGACCCTAGTCTCACCTAGTCTCTGAGGTATGACCCTAGTCTCTGAGGTATGAACCTAGTATCTGAGGTATGACCCTAGTCTCTGAGGTATGACCCTAGTCTCTGAGGTATGAACCTAGTCTCACCTAGTCTCTGAGGTATGAACCTAGTCTCTGAGGTATGAACCTAGTCTCTGAGGTATGACCCTAGTCTCTGAGGTATGACCCTAGTCTCTGAGGTATGAAACTAGTCTCTGAGGTATGAAACTAGTCTCTGAGGTATGAACCTAGTCTCTGAGGTATGACCCTAGTCTCTGAGGTATGAACCTAGTCTCTGAGGTATGACCCTAGTCTCTGAGGTATGAACCTAGTCTCACCTAGTCTCTGAGGTATGAACCTAGTCTCTGAGGTATGAACCTAGTCTCTGAGGTATGACCCTAGTCTCTGAGGTATGACCCTAGTCTCTGAGGTATGAACCTAGTCTCTGAGGTATGACCCTAGTCTCTGAGGTATGACCCTAGTCTCTGAGGTATGACCCTAGTCTCTGAGGTATGAACCTCCTAGTCTCTGAGGTATGACCCTAGTCTCTGAGGTATGAAACTAGTCTCTGAGGTATGAAACTAGTCTCTGAGGTATGAACCTAGTCTCTGAGGTATGACCCTAGTCTCTGAGGTATGAACCTAGTCTCTGAGGTATGACCCTAGTCTCTGAGGTATGACCCTAGTCTCTGAGGTATGAACCAATCTCTGAGGTATGAACCAATCTCTGAGGTATGAACCTAGTCAGTCTCTGAGGTATGAACCTAGTCTCTGAGGTATGAACCTAATCTCTGAGGTATGACCCTAGTCTCTGAGGTATGACCCTAATCTCTGAGGTATGACCCTAGTCTCTGAGGTATGACCCTAGTCTCTGAGGTATGAACCTAGTCAGTCTGTCAGTCTCTGATGTATGAATGAATGTATGAATGAATGTAAACCTAGTCAGTTGCTGAAGTATGAACCTAGTCTGTCTCTGTGGTATGAACCAAGTCAGTCTCTCGTTAGTCTCTGAGTTATGAACCTAGTCAGTCTGTCAGTCTCTGAGGTATGAACCTAGTCTGTCTGTCAGCTCATGTTTGCTTCTGCTATCTAGGTCGTCCTTGGACGGGCCCTCCATCGGTGCTTCCAGTCATCCCGATCCTCCATGCATCTGGCTAGCTCGCCGGTGCTTTCTGCTCCCGCATCTCTCCTGAGTACGTCCACATATGTTAATGTAGGACGTCCTCGTGATCGATGCCTGTGTGTTGGCTCCCACAGCACAAGTTTGCTGGTTGGCTTTCTCGCTCACCCTTAGCGCCCCCCCCCATACAAGTTTGCATTAGTGACATGCTCATCCCTGTTGATGTTGAGCACCACACGCATCATTCTGGTGTAGCACCCATCCAGGGACTTCTGCAGGGTGGGCTTCAGGGTCCACCATTCACTGCCATACAGAAGGACAGACTCAACTGATGTATGATGAATTGAAAATGGGGGACCCTGATGTAAACAAGACGAAAGTCTTTCTCTGGTCTGCATCCCCTTAACAATTGTGTGTATTGAGCTGTACTGTACTGTACCCATTCTGCAATCTGTTAATAAACTTTTCAATCAATCAATCAATCAAACTGTTGCATGAAAGAAGTTTAGCTTGATTTGACGGGGGAGGTTGGATTTCCACACACTGGTCATGCCGTTCAGAGCCCTCCAGGCAAGCGCCTTCCTCACTTTAAGGTCTTGCTCGGACGAGTTGACCCACGAGTTGACCCACGAGCCCAGGTATTTGAAGTCACTGACTTCCTTTAGAGCAGTGCCTCCTGTTCTCGTTAGAGGTGGATGATCCGGGAGGATGTTATACATTATGACCTCGGTTTTCTTGGCACTGCCATCGGTGTGAATGTATGAGTGAATGTGTGAATGTGAGGCATAAGTTTTAAAGCGCTTTGGTTAAAAGGCAGACTGACTAGGTTCATACCTCAGAGAGCTGGCAGACGGACTAGGTTCATACCTCAGAGAGCTGGCAGACGGACTAGGTTCATACCTCAGAGAGCTGGCAGACGGACTAGGTTCATACCTCAGAGAGCTGGCAGACGGACTAGGTTCATACCTCAGAGAGCTGGCAGACGGACTAGGTTCATACCTCAGAGAGCTGGCAGACGGACTAGGTTCATACCTCAGAGAGCTGGCAGGCGGACTAGGTTCATACCTCAGAGAGCTGGCAGACGGACTAGGTTCATACCTCAGAGAGCTGGCAGACGGACTAGGTTCATACCTCGCAGACGGACTAGGTTCATACCTCAGAGAGCTGGCAGACGGACTAGGTTCATACCTCAGAGAGCTGGCAGACGGACTAGGTTCATACCTCGCAGACGGACTAGGTTCATACCTCAGAGAGCTGGCAGACGGACTAGGTTCATATAAATGCAGTCCATTTACCATTATTGGGACTAGAGAGAAGTGCAGTATGTAGTTGAGTTTGCTTGAGTTGAGTACTGGATGTGTGCCAGATGCCCTTGTCCTCTAGTAATAATCCACTGTCTGGAACATCATCTAAGATCAACAGATGTCTATTATGCTCTCTGTTCTAAATGTTGATTTTCTTGGCAGCTGACCAACATAAGTATGTCATTATGTAGAGAGTGCTGTACGTCAGTCATCTTTGTCTTGGCTTCTTCCTGTATGGAGGACTCTCTCTCTCTCTCTCTCTCTCTCTCTCTCTCTCTCTCTCTCTCTCTCTCTCTCTCACACAATTAGAACGAATACCCTTCCACCGTTTATTTAGTCATTTTACAGGCTATGATATTACAGGAAATGGGTCAAAACTGTTGTCCAAGTGTATATACGATGGATATGGGAAAATATTGGTCCAGTATGGAGCTGTGACCCATCCTCCTGCTGTGTTATTGTATATTTAGTTATATATTATTCATACGTAGGCGGCTGGGTGGCGCAGCGGACATTACGCTCGTCACCAACGCAAGAGACACCGGGTTCGAATCCGGCTGTCGGCGTTGCCTCCAGCTTGGGCCGGCTGTCATACTAACTCAATTGGCAGAGTTAGCGGGTGGGAAGTCGAAGGGTGGTAGTCTGGTCGTTGTGAACAGTGACTCCTACAGGTCGGTTGGGGCGCCTGCACAGCAAAGTCAGGAAAATGGCGGGGGCAGTGTGAGCCTCCTACACGTTACTCCTCGCTAAATGAGAGTCCGCGCTAGCAGGTGAAAAGATGTGACAGGCTCCCTCCACATGTGTCGGAGGGGACATGTGACGCAAGGCTTCTATCCTCCCTACAACCGGCCAGTGGGGGCATATGCGAGCAACGATCAGGACAGGGGAGAGAGAATTGGCACGAGAGGTAAATTGGGATGGGGAGAAAAATCACAGAAAAAAGGAGGAGAAAAAGTAGATAAAAAAAATATTATTCATACGTGACAGACAGTATCCTGATTACTTTTGACAGTAAGAGTATTCTGATTACTTTTCACATTAAGAGTATCGTGATTACTTTTCACAGTAAGAGTATCGTGATAACTTTTCACAGTAAGAGTATCGTGATTACTTTTCACAATAAGACATCAAGGTCTTAAATGAAAGAATGTATAATAGTGTTTTGTCACCAGCCCCTAACAGAGTTGTCTCTGTTCTGTCTCGCTCGTCTCTTCCTAGGTTCTCCACTTCCTGTGCGAGACGTGCTCCGTGCCGGTCTGTGGCGAGTGTAGCGTGGGACGCCACGCGGGACACAGTCTCTGCTACCTCAGCGATGTCCTGCAGGACTCCAGGACTCTCACCCTTCAGCTGCTGACTGACGCCCAGCAGGGCAGACAAGCCCTACAGGTGGGTGTTTCAAATGTCAAACCTTTATTTCAACTCGAAAGGCAACTTTTACAGTCACGTTGAGTGTACATACAGAAACAAGCATAAAAGCATGTAAGATCACACAGCGTATACAATTATAACAATAAGACAACAAGACGAGGCAAAAAGCAACGATAACAAATCAATTAAAACATGTACATGACAAAGGTTGACGATCAAGGTTTTAAACTCTGCAACAGAGGGGATAATCTCAAGCTTTAATGACTGTTGGAGTTCATTTCATGAGCTAGAGGGGAATCATAGTGAGAAGCAGATTTACCCTGTTCCAAGCAAATTCGGGGGACCTTAACACATCCACGCTGTAACACGTTACTGCCCGCCATGCTTTGACCGCCAGACCACGCTGTACAGCGATATTGAGATCAATATTAAATTTTTTCGCCATGGCATTCATAATTCATATATACACCTCCGTCGCTGCAGCTGGACCCTACGGCTCAATACAACGACGGCTCAATACCGCCGCCTGGTGGATGGTTGGGCGAGTTACACTCGAACAACAGGAAGTGGGAGGTGTGCGTCGATTAAATTCATCAGGCCGTCAGACATTGTTGCAAGGCTCCCGACAGACACTATAGTACATATCGATCGCTTTATAAACGTAATTTTTGTATGAATGAAAAAGTATAACGTTCCTACATCCTGAACGATAGATAATCGATGTTGAATGGGCCATAGTTATGTCAATTTAGCAATACAATTAAAAAAGTTATAGCCCTGCAAAGAAGGTGAACATCTCCATAGGCTTACAGTGGTGGCAGACTGGCTATATTGATGGATATAAGTTATGGCAGGGAATGTGTTAAGGACCAGTCAGTCACTAGAACGGGTTCCATAGGTTCCAACATTCCATTCCAATAATGATGTAGTATAAGGAGGTAGTTTACCAATAATGATGTAGTATAAGGAGGTAGTTTACCAATAATGATGTAGTATAAGGGGGTATCTTTCCAATAATTATGTAGTATAAGGAGGTAGCTTTCCACTCTAAGTGCCAACAGCGACTGTTCTTCCTCAGGAAGATGAGGAAGCTTCAGGTGCGACCATCAATCCTGCAGGCTTTCTACAACTCCTTTGTGGAATCAATAATGTCCTTCAAGACCAACACAGATAACATCCACTCTAAGTGCCAACAGCGACTGTTCTTCCTCAGGAAGATGAGGAAGCTTCAGGTGCGACCATCAATCCTGCAGGCTTTCTACAACTCCTTTGTGGAATCGATAATGTCCTTTAACATCACATCATGGTTTGGAGTGATGCGTGCCATCAACCGGAAACCTCTCGACAGGGTCGTTAAGATCAGCGGCAAGATAATTGGGAAGGACCAGGAGCCACTCAGCAGCATCCACAAGAAACGGACAGTTAAAAAGGCCTCCCAAATAGTTGTAGATAACACACACACCCTTCACACCCATTACAAACTAATGCCCTCAGGCCGTCGACACAGAGCTTCATCCCTGAACAAAAGGGGCTTAGGTAGTTTCGTGCCAACCTCCATCAGACTGCTGAACACCTAGGTCTGGTGGAGGTCGGACTGCCCCCCCCCCCCCCCCCCAAGGACTTTGGACTACTTAAAATAGACTCCCCCGTCCACCTGATGGACACATACTATGTACCTGTACTACTATTATTTATTATTTATACAGAACTGCTCCACATGGTTTTTAATATATCATGCTTTAAGTACTGTAGTTTTAATGTAGTTGGTGTTTTTTTATATGGTCACTGGTGGTCTTTTTATTGTAGTTTTAACAATTTTTTTTATATATAGTGGTGAGTGTCTATGTATTGTGACTGTATGTTTGTCTTTCAACCACTGCACAAATGAAGTTCCGAAAGGAAAATAAAGTAATTTGAAGTTTGAAGTAGCTTTCCAATAATTATGTAGTATAAGGAACAAGGAGGTAGCTTACCAATAATGATGTAGTATAAGGAGGTAGCTTACCAATAATGATGTAGTATAAGGAGGTAGCTTACCAATAATGATGTAGTATAAGGAGGTAGCTTACCAATAATGATGTAGTATAAGGAGGTAGCTTACTTATAATGATGTAGGCCTAGCCCTAGTATAAGGAGGTAGCTTACCAATAATGATGTAGTATAAGGAGGTAGCTTACTTATAATGAATCATGTAGTATAAGGAGGTAGCTTACCAATAATGATGTAGTATAAGGAGGTAGCTTACCAATAATGATGTAGTATAAGGAGGTCGCTTACCAATAATGATGTAGTATAAGGAGGTCGCTTACCAATAATGATGTAGTATAAGGAGGTCGCTTACCAATAATGATGTAGTATAAGGAGGTTGCTTACCAATAAGGGCCTTAAAAGAGTCCAAGGATTTAAGGTTGAGGTCGCAGCATGTCTATAGATTACATCAGGTCAGGTTCACCTCAAACTCAGTCGACACTCCTGTATTGCTTCTAGTACGGCTGACCATACTGCATTGTGTGATGATGTAAATGTGGTGTAATTATGTAAATATTTATCTTTTTTTATTTATATGGTTATTGTTTTTATTTTTATGATGAAGGGGCAGGACATGATGAGCATCTTGCTTCTTCCTCCTCCTTCTCCAACACATCCATTGTTTAGTTTTTTTCTGATTTGTGTTTAATTTATCTTTTATGTTTTATCTTTTACAGTTTTTTTGTGATCTTTTAATGCTGATGTTCAAGACAAAGAAAGAAAGAAAGACAGTCCTTGGTGCATTGGTCTTAGTATTTAGTAAAATTAGTTTATTACATGTTTATGTAGAGTAGTCATTTGAAAAAAAGTATTACTTTCCCCCCAAATAAATTATGAATTAATTTATCAATTAAAATATTTGTGTGGGTCCAAAATGTATGTTGTTGTGTACATGTTGCATGTATCCCCTCCCTACTTCCCGTTTCCCCATGTGGAACGCACCTAATTGGATAAATTACGTGCTGGTGCTCTAGTGCGACATCTAGTGGCTGAATGTTATCTATAGCACCGTTAACACATTGACGGCCACAGGTATTAGACGGACCCACTCTATAAGGTCAGCTTATCATAATAAGGTTTCATTGTGCGTGAGGCTGTTTGTAGAGCTAAATCTATACTTTATATTATTGCTATCTGTCCATTCTCATTGTCAATTGACACTATAAACCGTCCCTTCAAAATGGCTTAAATAAAAAGGAAATTCATCAATACGTAAGCTAATAACGTTAAATCGAATGGCATTTTGGCCCTACAGAAGCTAGAGCTAAAAATCAAAATGCATATTGTCGGTATCATGGTCCACCATGAATGCATGAAAGGGGGGGGGGCGGGGGACGTCGTTTCTGATTATTGATTACCAATAACGGCATTAGCCTCAGTAGCTGTATTCGCTGATCGGGTGGATGGCTATCAAAGCAAGGCCCGATTGGGCTGTAATTTACGTGAAGAAGCTCTTACCGTGGGCCGGTTGGACTGCAAAAAGGATTTCCCAGTTATCGATCGCCATCTGGTAGATCGATATGTCCATTGGCTGATGATATATTCCTTTACTGCACACTGAATTCAGCGTCCCAAAACGTATTCCATGCTACATGCTACACGCATAGCTTCAGCCTAACAGGAAAGTCCATTCAAGATAAAAAAGAATAAAACACCGTTCTGCCACAGGGAACACTGCATTATCGAGACAGCTCGATAATGCACTTTTCCGAATTCCAAGAGTAGGGTAATTCTGCAGTGCCGCTCGGTGACATTGAGTAGGTTATTAAAATGGAATAAAAGCCAAAACAACCTAGCCACGGATATGTCCGTGGTTGGCCCTCAACCATAGGCGGCGTGTGAACCGGACATTAGGGTAGGCTATATAGCGCGGAGCTCGCAACATTTTTCCTTTTTTGTCAATACACAGTGCAAATTAAGTGTTCAAATGAAGGCATCCAATAATAGATTAACCATTGTCTTACCTTAATGCAGCAAAATGCGACGTTTCGTCTTTCTTGGCATCAATTATCTTTTCTGCTTTAACTTTGTCTGTGAGATCACTTTCAATGTGAAGCAGACTGGCGCATTGTTGTTCTTTTGGATGTGATGTGCCTCATTGCTGAGAAAGACCGTTCACGACTTGAATCACAAGTTGCAGTGCTGACAGCAATGAAGGGAACGTCTTTCGTAATTTAGATCTCATCATGCTTTGAAAACAATGTACATACAGTAGCTCTAAAAAGTTTCCACGATTTGATGAACTCGGACTCTCATCATGTCCTCTTAGAGCAAGCCCTTGTTTGCCAAGATAACGCAACATATAGCCTCAAGTGATCCGTGTAGTTATGCCCAGGGCCAGCCCGGTGCAGCTTCAAAATTACTTTGTTTATATGCCTTGGGAAAATACCGTATATCCATTTAGCTTTTTGAAATTTGACTCAAAATAGTGCGCTGGTGTTCGCTACAAAGCGATCGGCGGGCGGAGATTCGGAACGCAGATGTTTGCTTTACTCGGCCTGCGGGATCAGGATGATCATGTGAATGATGTGATTGGCTACATTATTTAACCTGAGCCTATGCGTGATTGGTTACTGCCTGTACCTGGAATGTTAAACGCTGCCACCTAGCCGACTGACACCTTCGTCGTTGACACCTCGGCCAGCGGGCTGCGGCACAAGACACACACAATAGCCAGCTGCCTGCGCACATATTATATATACATTTAAAAATTCCCAGCATAATATTTTGGGTAGGCATAGCCCCCCCTGGCCTTATAGGCCCGCCGCCTATGCCCTCAACCGTTGGATCCAAAACACGGACATGTCCGTGGTTGGCCGGGAGTGTGTTAAAGAGGTGCTTTTACATGATTGCACGTGGGAAACTACAATTTTACAGATTTATTGACTAAATCCACGCCTCAGGAGACAGCAGCACAAGCTCCATTCACCCCAGTGAGAGATGTAGTGATTTGATCCCAATGTGGCCATTTTCTTCTTATGGGAACGTATCCTACAAGTCGAAGGTGTTCTGAACACTTTGACGCAACGTTGAAATTTTTCTGACCTATAGACCTGTCCATCGATCTCGCAGTGTTAACGATAGCACCTGTGTAAAGGTCCTGCCCACTTAGGAGACAGGAACTGTTCCACTTTCATCCCATCGGTGCAGTGTTTAACACGTTATCTTCCATTAGTATCTTTGGTGATATTCTGTGCCTCCCCAACTGGGCTGCTTGTTGTGGCAGCATTCAGAGGAAGCTGTGTCGTCACAGAAGGGAAGAGGGACCACCCTGCCTGTTGATCCATCTCAAACACAGCCTCCTACTGTAGGGCTAAAGGCCAGCACAAGTGTCCCATCCAGCTGTGAATACAGAGTGAAGGGTAGAAGGAATGGACGGATGGATGGGTGGCTTTGGAAGGAGCGGAACAATGGAGAGGAATTCTGACCTCCCCCGCTCTGTCACCCCATGCACTCAGATCCTCTCAACAACAACATGCCAGTCAAGACCCCTCTCCTCGTACAACACACAACAAGACAGCTCCCACAGGCCTTTGTCATTTGATGTGCTGTTGCTCATTAATAGTTCTCTGAATCCCATTCCTCACTCACTCTCCGTTAGCCGCTCTGCCCCTAGTGGCAGCACACAGGAAATGCGCTTTGTGTGAAGCGCTTGGCATTGTGTGTGTCCACCCATACTCCCTCCCTCCATCCGTCAGAGCTCTGTCTTCCGATTGGACAGCTCAGCCGGGCCGCATGCACAGTATCAAGCGATCGGGTGGAGATATCCAGTATGTTGGTATTCAGCCGACAGCAGCCAGCTGCTCCACACCACTCACATGGGCAACCGGCTCCATCCAGAGTGGACTGTGAGTGTTAATGACTCTGAGATACTGATATGGAGTGGTGCAGGTTCTGTTACACTGCAGTCATGCGTTAGTAGTGTCCAGCACAAGTTAGATGAGATAAGACAGAGACATGCCTTTGGTTGGTAGGCCTAGTTTTTTTTTCTCATCTCACTCCTGCACCTGTTTCACGAAACTATATTTAAATGTTGCGCTTTGCACATTATACTTCAAGCAGGGCCAGGCGTCCAAAATTCCTAACCTACTTACTCTTTAATTGTGCTACGCTCATGGAATCGTGTGGTCATCATACAGTAAGCCTGCTATGCACTCAGAGTGTAACACTCAAGTTCGACACATATCACTTACTCTTAGCTGCCAGAGCTGTACCCCACCTGCTGACTTGTTGTTCACAATTTGTAAGTCGCTTTGTATAAAAGTGTCAGCTAAATGACCAAACGTAAATCCTTTTCCTGCATAAATTCTAAGCGCTCACCATCCGATCACAGAACTGTGCGTTTCTTCTCTCCCTGGTTCTCCAGGTGAGTCTAGAGAAGGTGCAGGCCGTAGAGGAGCAGGTGGAGCTGAGGGCCAAGGTGGCGCGGTCTGAGGTGAAGGCCATGTCGCTGAATCACAGGAAAGCTCTGGAGGAACGAGAGTGTGACCTGCTCTGGAAGGTAAAGCTGACGGGATGTCCGGTCTTCATACACCCTTTCAATGGAATTGCATCGCTAGGGATCTGAACAAGTATTACGGTTGTATGGTGGCGATTTCAGTTTTACCACGGTACTGGCCATTGTATAAATAATTGTAAACCAGGTTTACTGTCATGTTACAAGTTATGTATCATCATGGCACCACTTTTGCACTTAACCCTTTCACTACCACACTACAGAAGGTTAACCCTTTACTATCACACTACAGACGGTTAAGGGTTAACACTTTGTCGTGTGGCAGTGAAAGGGTTAACCTTCTGTATTGTTGCCGTGAAAGGGTTAACCATTTGGTAGTGCGGTAGTGAAAGGGTTAAAGAAACACACCAACATTGTGGGAAAATACGCTTACCGTCTTCTCCAGAGTCGGACAAGAAGATGGATAACAATTGCCTCCCTGTGCGTACAGTAGAAAGCTATCTGTTTTAAGCTAGGCTAGTGGTCCGTATCTGCTTCCATTAATTTGTGCTAAGCTAGGCTAGCTTGCAGCCGGATAGCTTTCTACTGAACTCAGAGAGGAAATTGGTATCTTATCTTCTCGTCTGACTCTAGAGAAGACGATAAGCACATTGTTAGTGACCAAAAGATGATGGAAACACGGTGGACCCACGTTTATTTCCTATAGTTATATTGATATTAGCGGACATTGCAACAGGAAATACACTTGGGCCTATTTAGAATAGTATATTGTCAAGGTTGAAAAGGTCTATATAAACTACACTACCCACCAATACAGAAGGTTCTGCCTAAACGTGATGATGACGAGTATCATCACCGTTGTAATTAATCAGGGATGCACTGATACTGATCAGCCAAAGATCAAATCAAATTTATTTGTAAGGCCCGACAACACACGTGTCCCCATGGGCCGGACACGTCTTCTTTAAACAAGTCAAGAAGAAACATAACAATAAGTCAAGACCAAAACAAGAACACCATAAGGTCCAACAAATTTAAAATAAATGCAAAATAAATGAATGTATGCAAACACTCCCAGACATACCCCACGCGAAGGTAAGGAAAAACTCACTAAAACCTAGCAATAGGAAAAAATGCACCACAGGCAGTGTGGAGGAGAGAAACCTTAGAAGGGCCATTCAAGGGGGCATCTCCCTTCTTAGATGTCGATGATAGTAGTGTTGCAGACGGACAGTTGGTAAGCATGCACTCATGTGTGTAGTGAAACACAGATGAGTGCATGCAATAGCAACTAGGGATTTCGGTACAACAGGAAAAAAATATTTATAATTATTATTATATATTTATTATTATTATTATTATTATTATTATTATTATTATTATTATTATTATTATTAAATATAATAATATTCTATAGGCTTGCCGTAGTAGTCAGTGATACTGGTGTAATTCTGTGTTCAGGCATCCACAGAGTAAATTAATTCCCTACTGCACCTTTAACAACAACTTAGTTTCACTTTCACTTATAGAGAGAATTTAACTTCACGTGAAGCCGAGACTGAAGAAGACTAGAGAACAGATGACATGTTACACAACAATGGCAGAGGATTATCAATATTTTGGATTTAATAGCAGCAACTGGAGAGGAGCTCAGATGATCTGGTGGTATGTTGTGCTTTTATTTTTTCTCCGATCAGCTGTGAGACTCCGCGGTCCGCCAGAAAAGGTTGACGTGTGTGTTCGCGCGTGCACGTGTGTCTTTTGGGTAACATTATTGGGCGAACAAGAAAACTAAAGAAAACTTCAAAATTGTAATGGCCCTGCTGTGTTAAACATTTAATTAATTCATCATCGTTTTGTTTTAGGGACAAATAGGCTGTAGTAAACAGGAGAGGAGGAGGGGAGAGCTGAGTGCAGATGTCAGTGCGCGCTGTTGTTATTCTGTCCGCTTGTCATCTGAGACGTATTCACCGTATGGCTGGATGTACTGCACCGTGACGGCCGTACCGTAAATTCGCGGGACGAATACACGTACCGTTACACCCCTAATAGCAACTGAACATTTTGAAAAATGTAAGATAGAGCTGATAGCGGATCTATTTGAGGCACAGGGGCGGCGCAAAGAGGGTCGTGTCCTCCCCGTCTTAATCACGGGACATTCAACACTCCGGTCATCGCTCCGAGACAGCCGGAGACAGGGAGATAGGGGGCGGCGCAGAGAGGGTCGCAACCTCCCCGTCATCATCGCGGGACGTCCAGCACTCCGGTCATCACTACGAGACAGCCGGAGACAGGAGGGCACGCAGAGAGGGTCGCATCCTCCCGGTCTTCATCACGGGACGTCCGACACTCCGGTCATCACTCCGGGACAGCAACTCACAGGGAGACAGGGAGACGGGACAGGCGTTAGACAGCTCGCGTGATTGTAATGGGCGGACATAGCAATAGATACAAGTGGTAAGCATATATCTGAATAGAATAGATATATGAAGTAAGCATATGTGAATAGAATAGAAGTACTTAACCCAGCAATGAAACCACGTTGACAGACTACAAACCATGTTGACAGACCACGGACAGAAGACGGTAAGAAGCTGATCCATGGCCTCGGTGGTGCATGTAGAGCAGTCACTGCAATCTTGGACAAGACCCCGAGACATCCACCACCTTGGTCAGCACTATGAGACAAGCACTCAGAGAGATGGGGGGGGGGGGTTCAAGTCAAGTCAAGAGTTTTAATTGTCACGGCATACAAGTATACAATGAAATGCGGGTGGTCAGGGGTTGGGACATGACGCGTGAATATTAAAGGCAACCAACTTGTGTTCAGCTTTTCGTTCAGCGTTTCTCTGATTGGCCACGTGACCGCCCTAGCACACGCCCTTATCCACAGAGAGACGCGGCAGACGCGCTGGTCGAACCAACTCGCTGGTCGAACCAGTTCAGACAGAGGTGTTTATTTATATTAATAAACATATCTACTAGAAACACTGTTCTGTTGTGTGACTGTACTAAACTCTTCCACCACATGACCGACATTTGACATACAGTACACCTCCTATCTATGTTGGGATTATGTTTGGTCATGACAAAACAATAAAAATCGCTACTGTTAGTAACGCTGCCACCACCCACTTCAATGACAGAGCTCTCATAACGCTGCCACCACCCACTTCAATGACAGAGCTCACATATTTGCGAATGCATAAACTATATGGCGATGTGTCTAATATGGCTGTCGCGAAGTCATTGATAAGCGACAGCCATATTAGACACATAGCCATAATTTAAGATATAGTTTATGCATTCGCAAAATATGAGAGCGCTGTCATTGAAGGGCTTCCTACAACGGAGCACGGCCGCTGCTGCTGCTGGAGCTGGACCGAGTCAAGCCGCGGGCGGCGCACGGAAGCCGGGGACAAACCACCGCGTCGCCCCGCTGGCGCTTCAGCAGCCTCCACGGGCGAAATAACATAACGTTACAGCGTACAGTTCCACACTGATGTACAGTGAGTGTCTAATATGGCTGTCGCGAAGTCATTGATAAGCGACAGCCATATTAGACACATAGCCATAATTTAAGATATAGTTTATGCATTCGCAAAATATGAGAGCGCTGTCATTGAAGGGCTTCCTACAACGGAGCGCTGCTGCTGCTGGAGCTGGACCGAGTCAAGCCGCGGGCGGCGCACGGAAGCCGGGGACAAACCACTGCGTCGCCCCGCTGGCGCTTCAGCAGCCTCCACGGACGAAATAACATAACGTTACAGCGTACAGTTCCACACTGATGTACAGTGACACCCAGCAGAGTTTCTAGTTACAGTAGTGACGCGTGAATTGGGTTTTATCACTGGAGATACATTTCTCACTCACCATTGTATTTTGCGCCATCTGACAATATCATAATGATGTGTTTTCTATATTATATCCACAATCATTCATCTAAAAAATTGTATGGGCTTTGTTTATACTTCAGAAGTGATGTACAGTGACAAATCGTCACAGCAGTATAGTTTGTTTATTCAGAAGTGATGTACAGTGACGAGTGAATCTGGTAGTTGGTTGTTAAAAACGCGAAACATAATAGCGTTATGTTTTCTAGTTCAGCGCATTTCATAACTGTATGGGTTTTGTTTATACTTCAGAAGTGATGTACAGTGACGAGTAAATCTGGTAGTTGGTTGTTAAAAACGCGAAACATAATAGCGTTACGCTTTCTAGTTCAGCGCATTTCATAATCAGTCAGCAGAGCTCCAGAACACAAGTTGGTTGCCCGCGCTGCCGCTTGCTCCTTGGATTTCATTTGGGACGTGGGATGGCTGCCGGCTCGCGGCAAAAGGGGGCGGGGGGGGTCGCGGCCAATCAGAGAAAAGCTGAACACAAGTTGGTTGCCTTTAATATTCACGCGGACAGGGGTTAGAGAGTTCCCATGTTTGTAGTGGGCGGAGATGGAGCAACAGATACATGCAGTCAGCACAAGTTTCTTTAATAGTTGTCATACAGAAGTACAGAATACTTTTATACAAAATGCTTCTTACTGTTACGCTCCAGAGACTGTGCAAGACAAGATAAGTATGAAATAAAATAACATAGTATAGCATGTAAATTAGAAGTAAAAAAAAAAAATGAGGTCACAGTGTTCAGTATAGACATATGTACAATGTTCGATGCAGAATAGACGTAACTGAGTTACCATATAATATACAATACTATGCAGTGTACTAATATACAATACTATATAGTGCAAGGCAGAAATGGGATGAGGTGCAATTTAGGTACAATTTACAGTAGGTGTACGAGTTGTAGTGCAAATCCTTTATCAATAAATATAAAGTGTGTTTGTGTGGTTTAAGTGAGTGTGTGCGTGTGGGTGTGTGCTGTGTGCATTTGATGGTTGTTGCATAGTGTTTATTGTTCGTTTAGCAGCCTGATGGCCTGGGGATGCACACATGGCGACAGCAGAACCACAGTATACACATGCACACATGGCGACAGCAGAACCACAGTATACAAGAAAATTGTGAAATAGAGCAATAGATAGAACCACTGCAAGCGCATGGACACAGGGTGAGATACGAGACAACAGCCCAGGGCCGCACGCCCGTGGGGGCAGGAGGAGCCACTCAGAAGGTTCAGCACTGCAGGCCAGACAGAAGGCGACACGAAGCCGTTCCACGGGACCGGTCGAGACAGAGGCCAAAAGGTTATTTTCTGCAGACATGGGAGAAAATAGACATCCTAACTAAACTAGACGGATTAATCTAAAGGTCAGTCCCCGACCAGGTGAGATCAGGGTAGGTTGAAGGAGAGAGAGAAAAGATGGGTCTTAAGCAGGGATTTAAAAGCTTTGACAGAGCAGGCGCCCCTGACGACGGCAGGTAATTTGTTCCACAGGTAGGGAGCGCTCTGTGGCCGGCGGATTTCTTTTTGGTTTGGGGGGCCAACAATTAACCCATTCCCCGCCAAAATCGCTGTTCAGCGTTATTGCCCGCCATGCGTTGTCTGCCAATATCGCTGTACAGCGTGTTTCAAGTTCATATTTCATATTTTCGTCATGGAATTCATATTTCACCCACAGAGCCTTGTCATATGCTGCGGGAGCCATCACAACTCTGCAATGCTTCAATACCGCCACCTGGTGGCCGATCTGCGAGTTGCCAAACCGGAAATGCCCGTTTCAGATCGGTCCGTCCCCTAATTCCGTCCGGCCACTCGTTTATCGTCCCGGGCACTCAATCCACACACCGTGGACATGGATCGTTGCCATAACTCAATAAACAACATGATTTGGGCGTATATTAGTATTATACAAACCGGAACTGGATCGCCTCGATCCCCACCACATAACTGGGATCTGTTTGTTCCACTCTCATCGCCCAACGGTACGAGGAGACTGACGTGAGTTTCAGCGTTTTTCTTTATCATTTTCGATACAAACTGCTCTGATCAATATATCACCCATACTACATAAATCATTTAACGTCGGTCACGGAATTATAAACGACCCCCCCCCCCCCCCCTCCGTTCACCCGCAGATGATCAGACATACCGTTTAGGACCATGTACAGTTGAAATTTTTAATATAACGTTGATCGGTATCAAACTGCATTTGATAATCTAATATATGCATTTATGCCTATATCTCACGTTCTATGAAATACTGCAGAAAACGATAAAAAACATATTTATATGAATGTGTGAATGAAAAAGTAAAACGTTCCTACATCCTGAACGATAGATAATTGATGTTGAATGGGCCATAGTAATGTCAATTTAGCAATACAATTTAAAAAGTTATAGCCCTGCAAAGAAGGTGAACATCTCCATAGACAAATAGTGCTGGCAGAGGATGGTTTAGGATGATCAAAGTGGTGGCAGAGAATGGGTTAACATCTCAGTTTTATCTACATTAAAGGCTTCTACATGCTACAGCAACTGCGAAGCAACTGCAACACAACATCGACAACGCAACAGTGTTGCAGACACTGCCTTTATGCTTCTGCAACATCGACGTGCAGCCTATGCAACATTGTACCCCGGATGTAGCTAGGTTCCCTAGATAGATGAAACTTCCCTTCTCAACCAACCCATTGATAACAAGCAGAAAAAGAAGCATCATTTATACTTCCGGTCGGGGGGTTTCAAAATAAAAGAGCGACGTCTAAAGCACCGGAAATACGTTTATTTTGTACATTATCTAACGTTAACAGGAACCTAAACTAACTTTAGGTTAGTTGTAACGTTAGTTTAGGTTCGTTTTAACGTTAGATAATGTACAAAATAAACGTATTTCCGGTACTTTAGACGTCGCTCTTTTATTTTGAAACCCCCCGACCGGAAGTATTTGTGATGCTTTTCTGCTTGTGTAACTTAGTCCGGTTCTATGTTTGTTGGTGTCTGTAGATTGTTGGTGAACAACTAACTTTAGGTTAGTTTTAACGTTAGCTAGCAGCAGGGATGGATGCCTTTGTGCAAATGCAGGCAGCTACAGTCTGGCACTCGAGGTGGAAGAGATGCTGAATTTAGAGAGAGAGCTCGTCAAAGCCGGATATATCCCTGTGGCTGTGGTGTGGTTGTAGGCACGAAAATGCAGCTCGAACTACCTGTTATATTAAATTAATTGATTGCTGTTTAACTTGTCCGTGTCCAGTCCTTTCGATTAGCCCCACCGTTCATTGTAAACAATGATGCATGTAATTATATTAACGTTACTGTGTTGTTGTAGCTATGTTAATAGGATAACCACCGGTTAATTCGCGGTTTTTTATTAGTTTGTCATGACAAACCAATTACATAATCCAACATATGTGTAAAGAAACAACATATTCCAGTTAACGGTATATTCTTTTAATGATTCGTTACGGCAAAATCAATACTTCCATTTGTATAAATTAGGTTAACTCGAGGATAGTATTCCTCCCTGCAGGACCAATATTATTCGATGACAGCCCCGCCCCCATTCGCTAACCAACCAATCACTGCTACGCAACATCAACGCAAGGTTGTTCAGATTAGATTTTGGGGAGAGGTACGCAACATCCTCACAACACACTCTACAACACCCTCTGCAACATGTTGCGTTGAAGTCGTGCTGATGTTGTGTTGCAGTTGCGTTGCAGTTGCTGTAGCATGTAGAGGCCTTAAGGAGTAGAAAGTTTTGCGACATCCACTTTTTGACAGCAAGCAGGCAGGCCTCAATATTTTGTAATTGGGAGGAATCATTTGGCTTAATAGGTATATATAATTGGGTGTCATCAGCGTAAAAATGAAAGTTTATGCCAAATTTGCGTATGATATTGCCGAGGGGTAGCATGTAAATCGAAAATAGCAAAGGGCCCAGGACAGAGCCTTGTGGGACACCACATTGCACTGGGAGGGTCTCAGATGTTAAATCATTATAGACCACGCAGTGTGTTCTATCAGTTAAATAAGATTTAAACCAAGCAAGTGCGTGACCCCGAATGCCAACATGATTCTCAAGCCGACCTAGAAGAATCGAATGATCGATAGTGTCAAAAGCTGCACTGAGATCAAGTAATAAGAGCACAGAAGTTAGGTTTGAGTCAAGAGAGAGCAGTAAGTAAGTCCAATCTCTAAAGCCAGATTGAAAAGATTCATTAAGATTATTGTTTGATAAATGGTCAGTAAGTTGTGTTGCGACAATCATTTTTTTTTTTTTTTATCAAATTTTTTTTATTTGCGACAATCCGTTCTAACACTTTGGATAGGAACGGAAGATTGGAGTCTGTAATTTCTCAAGATTAGAGGGTCGAGGTTCGGTTTGGTAGTGGTTTAATGACGGCTGATTTAAAGGCCAGGGGCACCACGCCAGTAGACAAGGAGGTGTTGAAGATATTGAGTAGGGCAGGGCCTAGAGTTGGGAAGAGCTTTTTGATGAGAGTTGCTGGAAGAGGGTCAAACAGACAGGTTGAGGGTTTAGCCGCACCAACCAGTTTAGAGAGGGCACTAAGTGAGACGTTTTCAAGGCAGCATAGTGAATGGCTGGATTCAAAGTCAGGGGGAAGGCCCATCAGAGGTTGGGAGGGACTCTGATTGTTGAGTAAGCCAACAATTTTTTTATCTCTTATGAGATACATTTTCTTGGTAAAGAATTTAATGAATTCGTTAGCCGAGAACGCATGGTTTAGGGCAGTTGGTTGTTTCCGAGTAAGTTTTGCAAACAGAAACTTTGAGTTGTTTTTGTTTTCATTAATGAGCCTGGGAAAATATGAGGTTTTGGCAAGTGAGAGTGCCTTTTTGTAGTTACGTAAACTATCATTCCAGGCAAGGCGGAATACTTCGAGTTTGGTCGAACGCCATTTATGTTCAAGTTTGCGACAAGCCTTTTTAAAGGAGCGAGTTTCCTCCGTAAACCAGGGAGTTTGTTTTTGTGGAGCACGTTTAATTTTAGGCTTAACACTTTGAATGCCCAAACAGAGATATCTCGGGTTTACCCCCCGCGGGTTGAATGCCCATAACGAGAATATTTTTTTAATTCTTTTATTAGCGATCTGAATTCATATTGCATAAAGCGAGTCTACCGTTGGTAAATCAGCCACCCCAGGCGCTCAGATGTGAAAAAAGCGCCCCCTATCATCTCCCAGATGGTAATTCACCCTTTTGGATTGGACTCAATGAAAATACATGAGAAAAAAAAACGGAATCCACGTTTTACTTCTCACGCAAGTAACCGGCGCCGATCAGCTTCATGCTGGACCCTCAGCACAGCGTGGTTACTGTGTTTTACAGTATACGCGTGGGATCAATAAAATGATTGATTTTTGGAAAGGCGATCAGGAATTGGAATAATCCATTTGGATACCATCTGATCTCAGGTAAGGAATCTATTTTACCAGTCTTGGGATGATCAGACCCGTTTTCACGGAGATATAAGCTTTTCCCATATGTGTCCCCCAGGCTGTTTGACTGTGCGAGCGGTCAGGAACTAGGAGAATCGATTTTCAGCGCGCGGCACCAGCGTGCATGCGTACACATATACTATCGATAATCTAGCGTTTATTTGAAAACTATTCATAAATAGGCAGAAAAATGACCGTTCTAGAATATTACAGTACATCAGCATTTATCAGGGATTCTTTTTATTTATTTTTTAAACAAGGGCTTTTCAAAATGTTAGAAAACGGAAATGAACCGATAAAAAAACTATCCGCTTCGACAATGTTGACTGGAAAATGAGTCTTTGATAAGCGACGGGCAGATTAGACACACATTTAAAACATAGATTAGGCGATATTAACGTTAACATTGGAGTGGATGGTGGGCATTCAAGCACTAAATGAGCGCCCCCTGCTGGGCACTGAAAGTGTTAAGGGGAGCGGCAATGTCGAGCGTGCTATGAAGGGCGGCGTTAAGTTTGTCTGTAAAGAGATCAAGGGGGCCAGAGTAAGAGAGGAAGGGAGAGAGGGTGTCTGGTAGGCAGTTAACTAGAATTGGGACAGTTGAGGCGTTAATACGACGGCTCATGTACGATTCTACACTGTCTGGGCGAGAAACCGTCAAATCAATTTGAAATTTGATGAGGTAGTGGTCTGAGAGAGCAGGAACATACGGGGAAACGGTCAAATCTGACACAGTGAGACCGCGGGCTAGGACTAGGTCAAGGGTGTTCCCACCACTGTGTGCGGGTTGGTCAACGATTTGAATGAGACCGACAGAGTCAATGATGTCGGTAAAAGCCTTATTTAGGGGATCTAGAGTTTTGTTGGAATGAATGTTAAAATCACCAACAATTCAAATGTTATCTGAGCGAGTAACAAGCTCAGAGATGAAAGAGGAAAACTCATCTAGGAAGAGGGTGTAAGGGCCTGGGGGGCGGTAAAGGACAGCCATTACAAAGGATGCAGTGGAGGTAGGAATCAGACCGCCACACTTTCTGTTGGGGGGAGAGGGACGCAACAGGAGCACCTCAAACGAGGAAAACTTAGTTTGTAAAGTTGTGCTTAGAGTCGTAAATTAGAGCAACTCCGCCTCCTTTCTTGGAGGTGCGTGCGATATGGGAGCTACTAAAATTAGGGGGTGAAGCCTCGTTTAAGGGCAGAAAGTCATTAGGTTTAAGCCATGTCTCAGTGAGGCCCAATAAGTCGAGACTATGGTCTGTTATCAGTTCATTTACCAAAAGTGCTTTGGTTGGCAGAGAGCGAATGTTGATAAGGCCAACCTTCACGCACTCTGTATATATATATTTTTGTATCCACTTTTTCTCCCATTTTCTATATTTTCTCCCATCCCAATTTCGTAACATCCAATTCAACCCTCCCCTGTCACGAACGATGTTTCTTGCCTCCCACAAGCCGGCTGCAATGTGGACTAAGTCATACATAGCACAAGTCCCCTCCGGTATATTTTGGCTATATCGCGATACACGATATATATCGCGATATTTTTACATTTCCTCTAAAAAAATGCTTGATTTAACCCTTTGATGCATACAGTCACGCCAATATGGTGATTATAATAAGTCCCTGCAACATATGTTTGCATTATTAAACCATGAAGATGCTTTAAAAAATAATTGAATGAAAATGTACTAAGAGTAGTCTACTGACACACTAATAAAAAAAATTATTTACATCTAAGACAATTTATATAAAAACTCTTGGGTGCCTAACCACGCCATACAACCGGCCGACCACTTCTTCATCCACCGCAAGGACAGATCAGCATTGTCCGGCAAACAACGTGGAGGAGGTATTGCCTTCATGTTTAACAACAATTGGAGCGATCCAGCTAACGTGAAGGAATTATCGAACCACTGCTGCCCAGACCTGGAATATATAACCATCAAGTGTCGTCCTTTCTTCCTCCCGAGGGAGTTAACGGCGATCATCCTTGTAGGAGTGTACATTCCACCGCAAGCCAGCAATAGTGCCGCGCTCTCCAGGCTCCACGACGAGGTAAACAAACTCCAGGCAGCGAACGTTAATGCCGCCATCATAGTGGTGGGTGATTTCAATAGCGCCAATCTGAGAAAGGTATTACCTGACTTCTATCAGCATGTGACTTGTAACACCAGAGGCGGTAACATCCTAGATCACTGTTACACGCAATTCAAGGGTGGATACAAGGCTCATTCTGCTAGTGGCTTTGGTAAGTCAGATCACGCGTCCATTTTCCTTTCACCAAAGTACAAACAGAGAATCAAAAGCACTCCCGTAGTCTCGCGAGAGGTGCAGAAATGGGATTGGACGTCAGAGGAGACGCTCCAGGCTGCGTTTGACTGCACAGACTGGAGCGTGTTCCGCGACACAGATAACATTCATGTCTACACGGAGACAGTGCTGGACTATGTTCGTACTTTGGTGGAAGAAACAATCCCCACTACCACAATGAGAGTTTACCCAAATCAAAAACCCTGGGTAGACAAATCCGTCCGTGAAGCTGAGAGCGCGCACCAAAGCATACAACGACGGCCTAGTGGCAGGCAACATGAATGACCACAAGGTGGCGCGATACAACGTAAGGAGGACAGTGACAGAGGCCAAACGGCGCTACAAGGATGAAATTGAACTCCAGTTTGAACAGGCTGACTCTAGAGCTATGTGGCAGGGGCTCAAAACGATGACAGACTACAAAGGCGCCTCCCTCAAACTGAACAGTGACATCTCCTTAGCAAATGACCTCAATACCTTCTATGCGAGGTTTGATGCTGGTAATAACAACACCAGCCCACAAGCCACGGCAATGGGGGGGGGGGGGGGTCTGCTGCTGATGGAGACTCAGTGTTCAGGGTAACAGAGCATGAGGTGAGGCGGACCTTTAAAAAAGTGAATATCAGGAAGGCAGCAGGTCCGGACGGCACCCCCCCGGCCGCGTCCTAAAAGTCTGTGCCGACCAACTGGCCCCGGTATTCACTGACATATTTAACCTGTCCTTAGAACAGGCTGTCATCCCCACCTGCCTGAAGAAGTCCACTATTATCCCTGTACCCAAAAAATCCAAGCCTGCTTGCCTCAACGACTACCGCCCTGTAGCTCTCACCTCCATAGCCATGAAGTGCTTTGAGAAGCTAGTAAAGGGCTACATCTGCTCCTCCCTCCCCATCAACATGGACCCCCTGTAATTTGCATACCGCCCCAACAGGTCCACGGAGGACGCCATAGCCCATGTGCTGCACACAGCAGCATCACACCTGGACAAGAGGCAGGGGAACTATGTGAGAATGCTATTCATCGACTACAGCTCGGCATTCAATACCATAGTCCCCTCCATACTCATAGCCAAGCTCAGGGACCTGGGCTTGAACTATGACCTCTGCCAGTGGGTCTTGGACTTCCTGACGGGCAGACCCCAGGTGGTGAGAGCAGGCAACTGCACCTCCTCATCCATCACCCTCAACATAGGGGCCCCCCAGGGCTGTGTTCTGAGTCCCCTCCTCTACTCCCTGTACACACACACGACTGTGTGGCTCAGCGGAGTAGCAATACAATCATCAAATTTGCTGACGACACAGTGGTGGTGGGCCTGATCTCTGCCAACGACGAGAGGGCCTACCTGGAAGAGGTCAAGGTCCTGGCGGGATGGTGCCAGGAAAACAGCCTCTCCCTGAACGTCAGCAAAACAAAGGAGATAATTGTGGACTTCAGGAGGTCGGGGGTCAAGGACTACAGCCCCCTCAGCATCGACGGGGCACCGGTTGAGAGAGTGAACAGTTTCAAGTACCTCGGAGCCCACATATCCGAGGACTTGACATGGACCACACACATTGACAGTGTTGTGAAGAAGGCACGACAACGCCTCTACTTCCTCAGGCGCCTAAGGAAGTTCCAAGTCAGTCAGAAGATCCTTAAGAACTTCTACTCATGTACAATAGAGAGCATCCTGACTGGCAACATCACCTCCTGGTTTGGGAATAGCACTGCACAAGACCGTAGCAGACTACAAAGAGTGACACGTGCAGCCGAACGCACAATTGGAGGGGGGCTTCCCACCCTCCAGAACATTTACAACAAGCGGTGCAGGGGTGAGGCTAAGAGAATCATCAAGGACTCCAGCCACCCGAACAACTGCCTCTTTGAACTGCTGCGGTCAGGCAAGCGATACCGGAGTCTTAAGGCGAGCACAGAAAGACTCAGAAGAAGCTTCTATCCCCAGGCCATCAGGCTGCTCAGTGAACAATAAACACTATGCAACAACCATCAAATGCACACAGCACACACACCCACACACTCACTTAAACAAACACACTGCAGCACCCACTCTCCACACTTTAGATCACCTAAACACACTTTACACTTTATATTTATTGGTAAAGGATTTGCACTACAACTCGTACACCTTACTGTAAATTGTACCTAAATTGTACCTCATCCCATTTCTGCTCTGCACTATATAGTATTGTATATTAGTACATTGCATAGTATATTGTATATTGTATGGTAACTCAGTTACTTCTATTCAGCATCGAACATTGTACATATGTCTATACTGAACACTTTACTTCTATTTTACATGCTATACTATTTTATTTCATACTTATCTTGTCTAGCACAGTCTCTGGAGCGTAACAGTAAGAAGCATTTTGTATAAAAGTATTCTGTACTTCTGTATGACAACTATTAAAGAAACTTGAAACTTGACTCTCCAGACTAGAAGACTTCGCTTGAGGCTCCTTAGAAAAGCCTGAAGTGTCCGAGACGTCTAAAGCTGACTGTTTTCCTGACTCAAGTTCAAGGACACGACTCTCTAACCGAGTTAACATTTCTAGGAGAGAGGGACAGACCGAACACAGAGACATGCTTACCCAGGTGGCGGTGGTAGACCGGGAAAAAATTTAAATAAGAAGTGCTATGGATCAACTGCTAAAGGCTACGTGTATGAAGCCAATTGAAGGTTTAGCTAAAGAGCTCAAACCAGTAGGTCGAGCTAGCCGGGGTAAGCCTGGAAGCTAGCGGACTAGGATAGTATAGTTGACAAGCTAACAAGGCAAGACCAGAAAATGCAGATACAAAAGAGTGGCCTGCTGGAGGAGGGCAAGTAAGAGGCAGTAGATACTCAAATGCACTCGGTTGCCTCCTGGAAAACTCCAAGTCTTTGTCTGTCTTAGTCGGTCGCCGGCGTTTCGCCGGCGCTTGGATAAACTACACTTAAATCCCTAATGAATATTGTGCCACACCTGTAGGGGGCTGGCCTCTGACTGGACTAATTAGCACAGGCTGCTCAAGTCAATCCCTATGGGGTGAACTGAGCTGATTGATTCAGAGAGAACAACCACCAAAATAATACACAATGGGTACTGACTTACTTAACACAGCTAGATCACAAGTGTAGTCAGCTCAGCTTTAGTGCAAAGCTTCTGAGGGAGGCACGTATCCACAATGCAATTGCAGAGTACCCAGTAGTTATTGATATGTCCAATCATTAGGTCATCGTGCAGTGGGTGAGCTATTCACAGGGGTAGTAAGGTGGCCTGGTGGCTAGAGGGCTTGTCCTGTAGCCAGAAGGTGGCTAGAGGGCTTGTCCTGTAGCCAGAAGGTCGCCGGTTTGATGCTTGTGACAGCCAAGTTTTCTTGAGCCTGAACCCTAAAATGCTGCAATTCACTAACCTTATTCGCTGACCCCTCTATAGTGAAATGCCTACATGTCTGTAGGTCTTGGATGGACATGATAAGTAATACGTGACTAATTACACTATGTAACATGGTAATGGAGTGCTGTGAACATGCTTTATTTTTGTTTACTTTTTGTTTACTCATGTCAGGTGGAGAAGATCCGTCAGGTGAAGGTCCAGTCTCTGTACCGACAGGTGGAGAAGCTCCACCAGAACCTCACCAAGCTGGACAGCACCATCACCACCGTGACACAAGTCCTGCAGGAGGGCGGTACCCTGGACCTGATCCTGGCCCGGGAGCGCATGCTGTCCCAGGTCCAAGAGCTGAAGGCCCTCAGAGGAGGACTGCTGCTACCTCAGGAAGATGACGGGATCGTGCTGACTGCCCCTGACCAGGCTCTGCTGCAGGCCATCCAGACCATGGGCCTCATCAGCAGCAGGGCCTACGCTCCACTCACTAAGGCCCAGGGAGAAGGCTTGAGACGGGGTCTGCTGGGCAAGACCGCCTCCTTCACTGTAGTGGGATATGACCACGAGGGAGAAGCCATGGTCTCCGGGGGAGACGAGGTGTCTGCTCTTCTCGTGGCTCCTAATGGAACCCTGCTGAACGCAGAGGTGTGCGACCATCAGAGTGGCTCCTATACCGTCAGCTACCTCCCCAACACAGATGGAGAACACCTCCTGTCTGTGCTGATCTGCAACCGGCACATCGAAGGAAGCCCTTTCAAGGTCCTGATCAAGTTCGGCCGCGACTACGGCACCATCGGCCAGGCGGTGGCTTCATTTGGGAGCGAGGGAGGTAAAGACGGCCAGCTGTGTCGTCCCTGGGGCGTGTGCGTGGACAGGCAGGGCTTTGTGATCGTGGCCGACAGGAGCAACAACAGGATTCAGGTCTTTACTTCGGGCGGCTCCTTTCACCACAAGTTCGGCACGCTGGGTTCGCAGCCGGGCCAATTTGACCGGCCTGCCGGCGTGGCCTGCGATGGCCAGAGGAGGATTCTCGTAGCGGATAAGGACAACCACCGTGTCCAGATCTTCACCTTCGAAGGCCTGTTCCTCCTCACGTTCGGGGAGAAGGGAAGTAAGAACGGCCAGTTCAACTACCCCTGGGATGTAGCCGTCAGCTCAGAGGGTAAGATCCTAGTGTCAGACACTCGGAATCATCGCATCCAGCTCTTCGGTCCTGAAGGGCAGTTTCTTAATAAATATGGGTTTGAAGGAGCCCTCTGGAAGAACTTTGATTCTCCTAGAGGTGTGGCCTTCAACCAAGATGGCCACCTAGTGGTGACCGACTTCAACAATCACCGACTGCTGGTCATCCGGCCCGACTGCCAAGCGGCTCACTTCCTCGGGTCCGAGGGCGCGGGCAACGGGCTGTTCCTACGGCCACAAGGCGTGGCGGTGGACAGGGAGGGCCGCATCATCGTGGCCGACTCTCGCAACCACAGGATCCAGGTTTTTGAGCCCAACGGCAACTTCTTACGTGAGTTTGGGACGCAGGGAGGCGGCTTTGGGCAGATGGACCGTCCGTCAAGCGTAGCCGTCACCCCCGACGGGATGATCGTGGCGGTGGACTTTGGTAACAACCGAGTCCTGCTTTTCTAGTTCACATACTGGAAATTAAATAACGCAGTTAGACTGGAAGATTTTGAAGCACATCAGGTGAAAATGGTGAATTTGAGGATCTTTAAAAGTTATATTGAGTCTACTTGTTGTACTATCAGCACAGTTAAAAGGGCCTGGTTATTTCTTCAGCCCAGTAACCGTTGCTCCTGATGTGTGTCCAGGAATCTGGTTTGCTGATCTTCTCAGGGAATTTCTCCTCTTTTTGAACTATTTGCTCTTGTGCCAGCATACCTACCTCATCCAGCTTTGTACAAATCAGTATTTAGTACACAGTATCTTTTAGCAGAGCCTGCATGCAGTGATATTTCCAAACACAAAGTCTACCTCAGTGATTTCTATAAAGGTGAATCAGAAAGACAAGTTGAAATATAAGTCATATTTGATTAGATAAGTTACCTCTGTGCACATGAAGCCATATGCAGTAAATCACTATAGGCGTGTTGGTGTAAAACAATATGTAATGAAATTACAAACACTACAGTCAGCTCCATGCAGTAATGAAATTACAGTCACTACAGTCAGCTCCATGCAGTAATGAAATTACAGTCACTACAGTCAGCTCCATGCAGTAATGAAATTACAGTCACTACAGTCAACTCCATGCAGTAATGAAATTACAGTCAGCTCCATACAGTAATGAAATTACAGTCACTACAGTCAGCTCCATGCAGTAATGAAATTACAGTCACTACAGTCAGCTCCATGCAGTAATGAAATTGCAATCACTACAGTCAGCTCCATGCAGTAATGAAATTGCAATCACTACAGTCAGCTCCATGCAGTAATGAAATTACAGTCACTACAGTCAACTCCATGCAGTAATGAAATTACAGTCACTACAGTCAACTCCATGCAGTAATGAAATTACAGTCACTACAGTCAACTCCATGCAGTAATGAAATTACAGTCACTACAGTCAGATCCATGCAGTAATGAAATTACAGTCACTAGTCAGCTCCATGCAGTAATGAAATTACAGTCACTACAGTCAGCTCCATGCAGTAATGAAATTGCAATCACTACAGTCAGCTCCATGCAGTAATTAAATTACAGTCACTACAGTCAACTCCATGCAGTAATGAAATTACAGTCACTACAGTCAGCTCCATGCAGTAATGAAATTACAGTCACTACAGTCAGCTCCATGCAGTAATGAAATTACAGTCACTACAGTCAGATCCATGCAGTAATGAAATTACAGTCACTACAGTCAACTCCATGCTGTAATGAAATTACAGTCACTACAGTCAGCTCCATGCAGTAATGAAATTACAATCACTACAGTCAGCTCCATGCAGTAATGAAATTACAGTCACTACAGTCGGCTCCATGCAGTAATGAAATTACAGTCACTACAGTCAACTCCATGCAGTAATGAAATTACAGTCAGCTCCATGCAGTAATGAAATTACAATCACTACAGTCAGCTCCATGCAGTAATGCCGTCTCCATACCTCTCAACAACTTGTTACCTCATGACCGCTGTATCTCTGAACTGCAGTCGCTCAACCAGAGAAGATCCTTGTGCACAGATGGATTTAGTCCAAATCAGTCTGCAGTCTACTTGTATTTATTGATAGTCTTATGAGGCTCTATTGTTGTCATGTGAGAAATACCTGTCTGCACAAATGTTTATATCAGAAGCTACACTCACTTCCTGTGTGTTCGTGGTCGAATGAATTACCATTGTTTTTTATTTTTTTTATTATTATTATTATTTTATCTACAAAAATACAAGACAAACAAACATAAAAACGGACATGGAAATAAGATGGAGGCGCAAAGGAGGATAAGGGGAAAGCAACGCCATACTATACATTAAAAACCAGTGTTCCCACCAGTCACAGTGAAGGAGAAGGAGACACATTCTCACCAGGAAAAGTAGGACTTAGGGGCACATTTGGAACACCGAAACTAGTATTTGTTGTCCTTCAGATATTCAAGGTAATAAACACTTGATTATTGCATGTGACTACAGCCAGAAACAGTGTACAGCTTAGGGCTGGGAAATTAATCAAGTTTGTCGATTTTGTCTTCCCACGATCATGAAAACAAGATAGAGATAAAATTATTCTTGTGCCGCATGCCGTGTTGCTCTCATTTTGTCTTTTGTAGTGCAGTGCACCCTTCCTTCACAGCGGTGCACTACACCCCTTCCCCCAGGCCCAACAGTAGTTTCAGCTTGTGTTGAGAGGGAGGAGGGAGCCATGGCGCGTTTAGTAACTTGTAGAAGATTTGGTTGAGAAGGTAAAAAAAATTCCTTGTTGTAGTCATGTGACGTTCTCAAATCAATGCGTAATCGTGTTTAATAATTGTGATTTCAATATCAATCAAAATAATTGGATAAGCATGAGATTGGTTCACATCACTATTCACTATCAATTGACAGTGTAGCAGCACACAGAACCTCAAGGTATTTTATATACAAGTACTGTACTGTATATTCAGTCAGCCTATCACAGATGACATCTTGTGATGTCACTGGTTTTTCAACAGATTTTTGGCTTTTCTTTATTTTATTTATTTATTTAAAATGGGGACAGTACATATTGATGAACATTTTCATGTAAATATGCCAGATTATAGCCGGAGGCTAATTTCCATCTGTAGTCCCTTTGCAGGTTGATGTTAAAAACTAAAGAAAAGTTGGATGCGTTAGTTGGTTGGATGTCTTAGTTGAAAGGCAGTTGGATGTGTTAGTTGGTTGGATGTCTTAGTTGAAAGACAGTTGGATGTGTTAGTTGGTTGGATGTCTTAGTTGAAAGACAGTTGGATGTGTTAGTTGGTTGGATGTCTTAGTTGAAAGGCAGTTGGATTCCAATAACACACAGTTGGATGTGTTAGTTGGTTGGATGCACTTCCGAGCTGCTTCCACATGGAGGCAATTTCTCTTTTTTGTTGTTGTGGGAACTACTTTTTCTGGCGGATGGTTTTCAATAAATCTTCAATTAATGTGTGTTTATTGTATAGCAATAAGGTTGGATGAATGTGGCAGTTGTATAAAAGCATTACACCACTTGCAGTCGTGATTTGTGAACAATAAACCATGCCTAGGGGGGTCTAACGACCCTCGGCTGCACCTCGGGCCTAACGACCACCCCTAGGCATGGTTTATTGTTCACAAACCACTCCTGCACGTTATGTAATGCTTAAATAACAACTGCCGTAGTGTATGACATGTATGTATGCATGTACGAGGAAAAAATGCCTAAGTCACGACATTGTTAAAAGTCACCTTATTTTGTTACGCAATGGTTGTTGTTTTTGTAATTTTGCAAACTTGTTGATACACCCTGTGGAACTTACTTTCAAAATATAAATTAAAAACTTGTACACATGGGTGCCCTCGTGGCGCACCACGTTAGTGCATCGCACACCTACGCCACGCGGCCATCCCGGGTTCGCTTCCCGCTCCCGGTGACATTTGTCGCATGTCTTCCCCGCCTCTTCTCACGTTCATCCTCTCCTCATCCGTCAGTCATGTCTGACCATGAAAAGCAATAAATGCAAAAAACTTTATCTAAAACATTTAAATAAAAAAACTTGTACACATTTGCTGGAAAATTAGTTTTTTCTTCTTTTACTAAAATCTTGAAAAAGTACTTAGGCAATTATCGTATGAGGCTAACGATATATATATATATATATATATATATATATATATATATATAAAGAAAAAATATATATATGTATATATTTTTTTTTAAACAGAATTATATTTGATCTGGAAACAAACTAGTTTGCATTGCATGTTCTATTCTATATTCTAAATAGTTTAATCTTGACTTGATGAATTTATCTTTGTATTTAGGTATATTAACACTTTCAGAGCCCTTGCTTAACCTTGATTTACCGGTTGAATGCCCACCATCCACTTCAATGTTAGCGTTAAAAACGCCTAATCTGTTTTAAATTATGGCTATGTGTCTAATCTGCCCGTCGCTTATCAATGACTCGTTTTCCAGTCAACATTGTCGAAGCGGATTGTTTTTTTATCGGTTCATTTTCGTTTTATAGCATTTTAAAAAGCCCTCGTTTAAGGAAAATATAAAGATTCCATGATAAAAGACATTTACTGGAATATTCTAGAATACACAAAAACATTGTAATTTTTCTGCCTATTTATGAATAGTTTTCAAATAAACGCTAGATTATCGATAGTATGTGTACGTATGCACGCTAGAGACGCGAGCTGAAAAATCTATTCTCTGATTTCCTCATTAGCGATCGCGCACACAGACACACATAGGGCAAACGCTGAGATCTCAGCGAATACAACTCTGATTATCCCAAGACTGGTCAAATAGATTCCTTACCTCAGATCAGATGTTCTCCAAAAAGATCATTCCAATTCCTGATCGCCATTCCAAATATCGATCACTTATTGATTGAGTATTGGCTACTGTGAAGTCCCGCGATGACTTCCATGTTGAGCAGACAGCTTGCCAGCTCAAGGAGCCAGCTGGCTCCGCCTCTACATATCAACTGATCCCAGGTCAGTCTAAGCGACTGACCTGCAGTTACACAGGGATAGACGATAGGGGGCGCTTTTTTCCATTCTGAGCTGCTGGAGGAGCTGCTGTACCAAGGGGAGACTCGGTTGATGAAATATGAAATCAGATCGCTAATAAACAAATAAAACGATATTTCGTCGTGGGCACTCAGTGGGGGGCCTAATAAAACGAGTTATGTCGTCCGTGGCACTGAAAGTGTTAAAGAAAAAGTAATGAGTGAAGTCACTGGCAAAATGTCTGATGTCCTCTGCTAACTTTAAACCACATATTCTCTACTCCATCAAGCTAGCTATGAGATTCATGCAAGCTATGAGATTCATGCAGACAGTGCTGAGTCTCCCAAGAGTATTGTAAACAATGACTGAGTATTATGAATGAGTTGTATGTAAACAATGGAGTAAGAGCGCACTCTGCTGGACAAACTGTGATGACACCATTTCTAAATTTCCCCAAGCCTTTTTCTCTGTATTAAGTTGTGAGGCCAATATCGACCGATTAAATCATTGTAGTAGAGATAAACATTGCACAACAGGCCAGAGACACAAAGTCAATGAGCAATCAAACACCTTACGTCTCATATGTACTGTAAATAAAATTTATTTTTCCCACATTTCAGTGTGTATGTGTGTGCGAGCGTGTAATATACTGTAGTGTTGTGCATCGGGGGGGGGGGGGGGGGGGGGGGCAGGCGACGATTACAGGGCTGAGAGAGGGAGGCTCATTTGCGCTGGACTTGTGTGAAAGTTGAGGGCATCTGGATAGGTTGGATAGGCTGGATAGGTTGGAAGGACTGAACCGGTTTCTTCCTCGTGTCGGGGGAGGGGGCTTGCAGGGAGGGGGGGAGGAGCTGGTTCCTTTTGATTATCTGCAGGGCCAGTTGTGTGTTCCCTGGACAGAAGAGAGAGAGACAGAGGAGAGGGGAGGGGAGAGACAGACGGAGAGAGACAGATGGGGGAGAAAGAAAGGGTCATCACTTACTAAAGGTCATGACCCCCGAGTCATACTCCAAGTGAGCTGTTTCTAATGACAGAGGTTATCACAGTATTCCATCTATGCAGGACACATAGCTCTACTCTTTCAGGGCTGGCAGTAGCCTAATGATTAAAGAGAAGTAGACTGGCTCCAATTCCTGGCCTGGCTAGGCCTGGCTATGGTAATGTAGTGTAAACTAGCACCATAGTACAAAAACAAAGCAGAAACAAACAATATTTGTCCTTCGTCTCCAACAGACCAACATTTTAAATTTGTCCTTGTTAGTATAATTAGCATTCTCCATTGAAAACGAGGGGCACAGCTGGATGCAAGCCTACCACTAGTTGTGCCCCTTGGGTTTCAAGGAGGAATACCAATGATGCTGGCATGCGTTAGGTAAACGAATGCATCGACATTTAACACTTTGAGTGCCACTCACGAGATTTCTCAGTTTTTTTTTATAGGTGGTTGCGTGCCACTCACGAGATTTCTCGGATTTTTTTTTTTGCGATCTGAAAAATTATTGCATCACCCGAGCCTACCCGAGTATAGCCGAGGGGCGCCGGCGATCACTGTGGAAAAAAGCGCCCCCTGTCGTCTCCCAGATGACATAAGTGATTTTGGAATGGACTCAATGAAAATGAAGGGGGAAAAAATCCGGTACTCCACATTTTCCAGTTCACTGATCCAGCCGGGGTTACCAGAGTTCATTCTGGAGCCTCAGAGCCCCGCGGATCATGGAGTTCTACTGTATCGCGTTGGATCCATACACGTATCGATTTTTTCGAATGGTGATCAGGAATTGGAATATACCAGTTGGATACCATCTGATGTCAGGTAAGGACTCCATGTTATCAGTGGTAGGATAATCAGAGTAAGTTTGATGAAGTTATAAGCTGTTTTGTGAAATGTCTTCTTTCGGTTTCACTGTAAAACTCTGTGGAAATCAACGGAGCGATTATCAGTGCGCGGCCGTAATGTGCTTGCGTGCACGTATAATATTGATCATCTAGCGTTTATTTGAAAACGATTCATAAAAAGGCCGATGAATATCAACGTTGTGGAATATTCCACTAAAAGACGATTTTCATAGAATGCTCCAGAATTAGCTGTTTTTTATATCAAAACGGGGGCTTTTCTAACTGCTCTGAAACGGAAACGACGCGATAAAAAAACAATCTGCCTTCACAGCACTGACTGGAAAATAGTCTTTGATAATGCGATGGGCAGATTAGACACATAGCCATAATTTAAAACATAGATTAGGCGATATTAACGTTAACATTGGCGCCGATGGTGGCATTCAAGCGGTAAAACGGAAAACCAGGCGTGGCGCTGAAAGTGTTAATGGTAAACTGAGGCATTATTGCATATACCTTTAATGGTATATGAGGACTATTGCATAGACTTTTAATGGGAGAAAGATAAGTAAAATTCTAAATGTGTATTCCTAATGTTCAGTCTTTTCTCCTCTGTACACTGCATTGGAAGATGGATTCTCACGTGATCTCACACAGCCAGCTGCCGTGCAAGGTTAATATAATGTTAGTATGATTCATTTAAATAACTGAAAACAATTAAAAAGAAGTGTTTAAACCCGAGCGTTCCCTCAGGACTCACCATTCTGCAGCTCTAGGTAGACCCCCAGCAGAATGGCTTCTGGAGGAATCTCCTTTGTGTTCACCATGGAGGCGGCCTGGGGAAGACACCACACACACATCAGCTGGCTGCTGGAGGGCTGAACTGGTGTTAATGTTAAAGGGGACATGTACTATAAATGTCATTTTTCAGTCTCTAGCATTGTATTATAGTAATAGGAGTTCGTATCAATGTGTTTTAGTGTCTAAATACCATATTGGCGGATTGCTCTGATTCAGCTCAGATCATTTCCTTCTCCAGTAAATTAGGCCATCCTGATTTGAAGGCCTGAATGACATTACTCAGGTTCTGGGTAGCAGACAGTGATGTGATTGGCTCTGTGGTTGTAGCTAATGCCCGCCCACAATCTACCTAGAGTCCTAGACTGACTGTACACAGCGAGTGGAAACCACTTCCTCATACTCTGCGTGCACTCTGGAGGGAGAGAGAGAGAGAGATAGAGAGCATTCAGGAGCACTTGGGGGGGGGGGGGGGACCTGCCGCGCGGAGGGCGCATTAGTACAGAGTCACTTTGACTATGCTGCCACCTCCTGGTTCAGTGGCGCTCCACAGGTCCTGAAAAATAAACTTCAGACAGCTCAAAACAAATTAATTAGAGTAGTCCTTAAACTACCTCCACGCACTCACCTAGGGCCAACTTTCTTTAGGCAACTAAACTGGCTTCCGGTCAATAAAAGGGTAATTCACATCAAATTAGGTCTCACACACAAGATAGTTCAAAATACAGGTCCGAAATATCTATCTAATTATTTTAATCGATTCCGTGACAATCATTCATACTCTACTAGAAGGAGCAGTACGGATTTTATTCTGCCAAGATTTAACTCCCTAATGGGCACAAATACATTTTTATATTCTGCAGCACTGGAGTGGAACAAGCTTCCAGTGGCCCTGAAAAACATCGAAGAGGGGGGAAGTTTTAGACGTGCCACAAAGAAATGGCTAGCCAGTGAAGCATAGAATAGCCATAGGAAGGAGAGGGTTGCTATTATGTTTTATTCTGTTTTTTATTATGATGCTCTATGTTTTATTATGATGCTCTATGTTTTATTATGATGCTCTATGTTTTTATTATGATGCTCTGTTTTAGTATGTTTTATTATGATGCTCTATGTTTTATGATGTCTGTCCATGTCCAAAATCAGGGACCATGATGGAAATAAGTGCTTGCACTTTCTCATGTTTTTATCCCTTGGATGCTGTCTTTTACTCCACAATAAAAATCAATCAATCAATCAATCAATCAATCAATCAGGTCCGTGCAACACACACCTCCGAACGGGAGAGTGATAGAAAGAAAAAAACACAAGCTGTCGCGCAGCACACCGAGAGGCAGAGGGAAAAAGAATCTCCCTCTCCCTCTCTCCCCCTCCCTATCGCTCTCTCTCTGTCTACCAGTCGCAGACTGTGTGGACTGACTGTCACTCAAAGTGCTTATGGGCGGAGCCAGGCCATAACAGCCTGAAATCTTGAAGCTGAAAAATGATAGTTTTGAGTACTTGATTAGAAATATAAAACAATAAATGTTTTGGAAAATAAAACGTACAGATGTCTTCAATACACTCACAGGAATTGTGTAAAGTTTCCCAAATAGTGCTAGGAATAGCAGTACATGTCCCCTTTAACCCTTCCCCCACGGTACGCAGTAGTCATGGGCAAAACACAACACACTTGCTATTCGATAGTCACTGGGAACTATTTGACTACCACCAAAAATGATCAATAAACTACTGAAAATGTCTTGGCAGCATCACTACATATTTACCCTGAAGGATCTATGAACCAAGATTCTCCCCTCACGTCCCCCACGCCGATTAACTCTTTCTTAGCGGTCAACTCTCTCTCAACGGTTAACTCTCTCTCAACTAACCTAAACGGTTCACCAAACATTTGTTTCACTCAAACAAACACATTTAGCTCACAAAATCTTTGTATCTGCTGAAAAAAAAAAAAAGTGCACAGATCACTAAATGTATCAACTTATAATACGAGTTTCACGTTAGCATTTCCTGGATGACCGTGTGACCAGCTGGGTGATAGCAACTCAGATTCAGATTTTGACCAGAGACTCAGAATTTGAGGAGGCACAGAGAAGCCCCCCCCTTCAGTTAAAGATTGTGAAAAAGGTGCTCTGGTGACAAGTTATGCACAAATATCAATCTGTATAGTCAAAGGCACGCCTCCAAGAAGTGTGTGTGTGTGTGTTGGTAGTACCTGATGCAACATGTGTGTATGTTGGTTGTACCTGATGCAACATGTGTGTGTGTGTTGGTAGTAGGGCTGTACCGAATGCTTCGAAGCTTCGATCATAATGTTGACATTCAAATTCTAAATCAACATTCACATTTTTTATTTTTTTTTATTAAAAAAAAATTTGAGTAGAGCCTAACCAAAAATATTTGAGTCGAGCCTGACCAATAATATTAGTATTAGGGATTAGGGAGTAAAAAACTCCCAGTATCAATATATCGAACGATATTCATTTAGCCTCATACGATAATTGCTTAAGAAATGTTTTGGCCAAATTGAGATTTTTGCCTAACTGTACTCTACTCACACTGCTGCATCGCCCTGGCTTAGTGCCTATGTCCTCAGCCAATCAGAATGCTTGTTACGTTAAAAAATCCCCATCTGCCTAACTCACTCGTGTGACTTGTGCATTTTAACGTTACATACACAGATGGCGATTGCATGACTTAGGCAAGTATAACAACTGCCTTAGTGTATGACATGTATGTATGTACGAGGAAAAAATGCCTAAGTCACGACATTTTGTTAACACTTTGATCGCCGGGGTTAAATTCATAATTTACCATCCCTCGCCAGCCCTATTTAACATGGAGAAGTTCCCCTTCTTTGCAGGGCTATAACTTTTTAAATTGTATTGCTAAATTGACATTACTATGGCCCATTCAACGTCCTATATCTATTGTTCAGGGTGTAGCAACGTTATACCTTTTCATTCATATATTCATACTAAAATACGGTCTAAAGTATAAGTATGTTTTTATCGTTTTCTGCAGCTTTCTCCAGAACTTGATTTATAGCCCTAAATGCATTATATTGATGATCAAATACAGTTTGGTAGGAATCTGTGCGAGATAAAAAATTTCAACTGGACGTGCTTCTAGGAGTTACTACGTATGATCTGATGTTGACCGGATGGGGGGGGGGTCGTTTATAATTCCGTGGGCAACGTTATATCATTCATCTAGTGTGGGTGATATGATCATTAGAGCAGTTAGTATCGAAGACATTAAAAAAGAACGCTGAAACTCACCGTAGCTTCCTCGCGACGTTGGGAGATGAGCGTGGAACAGAAATTTTTCTATTATGGGATGTCGAAATATCCGATCCATTTCCAGGTTGTATAATAGTATATACGTCCAAATCATGTTGTTTATCGAGTTATTTGCAACCGATCGACATCCATTGTGTCAAGATGGAGTCCTGCTAATGATAGCGAGTGCCCGGACGAAATATGGGTGAGCGCCACTTCATCCGCATCACTTCCTGTTTGGGCGAGCGGCCGATCGGCCACCAGATGGCGCTCTTGAACCGTTGGAGAATTGAGAGGGGCTCACCAGTACATATAATGTCTCTGGGGGAGAAATATGATTTCGATCACAGATTTTTGAAATATTGATATCAAAGACGCTGTCCAGTGTCTTCGGCAGAATAAGCATGGCGGGGAAAGACGCTGAACAGCGTCTCCGGCGATTAAAGTGTTAAAAGTCACCTTATTTATGGTTGTTGTGTTTTTGTAATTTTGCAAACTTGTTGATACACCTTGTGGAACTTACTTTCAAAATATAAATTAAAAACTCGTACACATGGGTGCCCTCGTGGCGCACCACGCTAGTGCATCGCACACCTACGCCACGCGGCCATCCCGGGTTCGCTTCCCGCTCCCGGTGACATTTGTTGCATGTCTTCCCCGCCTCTTCTCACGTTCATCCTCTCCTCATCTGTCAGTCATGACTGACCATGAAAAGCAATAAATGCTAAAAAAATAAATCTAAAAATAAAAAAACGTGTACACATTTGCTGGACATTTTGTTTTTTCTTCTTTTACTAAAATCTTGAAAAATTACTTAGGCAATTATCGTATGAGGCTAACGATATATATATAATATAAAGAAAAAATATATATACATGTATCTGTATATAATTTTTTTTAAATAGACAAACGGAATTATATTTGATCTGGAAACAAACTAGTTTGCATTGCATGTTCTATATTCTAAATTTAGGTAACATAAGGTATATTAACACTTTGGTCGCCAAAGACGCCGTACCACGTCTTTGAGATCAATATTTCAAAAATCTGTCCAACGGTTCACGAGCGCCATCTGGTGGCCGATCGCTCAAACCGGAAACGGAAGCTGGTGCTCATTCCAATTCGGTCCGATCACTCGCTAATAGTAGCGGGACTCAAGCTAGACACAATGGATAGCAATCCGTTACTAATAACTCGATAAACATGATTTGGACGTATATACTATTATACAACCTGGAGATTGATCGCATATTTCAACATCCCATAATAGGAATATTTCTGCTCCACGCTCATCGCCCAACGCTACGAGGAAGCTACGGTTAGTTTCAGCGTTATTTTTTAACGTGTTCGATACAAACTGCTCTAATGATCATATCACCCACACTAGATGAATCATCCAACGTTGGCCACGGAATTATAAACGACCCCCCCCAGCCCCATCCGGTCAACATCAGATGATAAGTAGTAACTTCTAGAAGCACGTCCATTTGACATTTTTTTTCTCGCGCAGATTGCTATCAAACTGTATTTGATCATCAATATAATGCATTTAGGGCTATAAATCACGTTCTGGAGAATGCTGCAGAAAACGATAAAAACATACTTATACTTTAGACCGTATTTTAGTATGAATATGTGAATGAAAAAGTATAACGTTGCTACACCCTGAACAAAGAAGGGGAACTTCTCCATAGACAACTAGAGCTGGCGTGGGATGGTTTATTATGAATATAAGCCTTGCGACCAAAATGTTAAAGAAAAAGCTACGTAATGAGTGAAGTCACTGGCAAAATGTCTGATGTCCTCTGCCAACTTTAAACCACATATTCTCTACTCCATAACCTAATGATTAAAGAGAAGTAGACCAATTTATTATTATTTTCTTTTAATCATTTATTTTTTCTATCCGTTTAAACCAGTGTTTCTCAAAGTGGGGGGCGCGCCCCCCAGGGGGGCGCAGAGGCATGACAGGGGGGGCCTTGAGATTTATAAAAAAAAGATATATATAATTGGAATACAGAAAATTTCACTAAAGTGCTATCTGTTGCAGCTGCACTGTTCTCCATGAAAATACCATATTTGGATAAGTTTGACCATTTCTCAAAATCTGAAAATCATTATTTAATAAAACACAGAAAAGGATCACCAAGTTACTCTGGATAAAAAAAAACTTTACAGACAACATTGAGACAAAGCTTCCTGACACATCTCCATCCAAACTCATGGAAGAACTCTTTGAAATCTCATCTGATACCACCTAGAGAGCTAGTTTCAGAGTGTGGTGCTGAGTACCAAGTATCTCATGATGCAGCAGTTAAGGTGTTGATACCATTCAGCACCACATACAGTATCTGTGTGAAGCTGGCTTTTCATCCATGACCGCTCTGAAAACAAAATATAGGGCCAATTTGAAAGGTCACGATATTGGTGTCATTTCAATAAATTTAAACATGGCCCATTTCATGACTATTTTGTTGGGGCGAGGGGGCCCAAAATATTTTGGTCCGCCAAAGGGGGGCCCGACAGAAAAAGTTTGAGAAGCACTGGTTTAAACCAATGGGGGTTTGGCTACACTAATATTATACATAAGACGTCACCATCACTTTCATACCAACCGTGCCCTTATTGGATTGTTGATTAAACTGATGAGTTATATTCATTAAAGAGTTGATTTAATCAAAGAAAAAGACTAATTTAATCAGATTAATCACTTTAGTAAATTTTTTTTTTTTTTTTTTTATAGACATTCGAAGCTTCGTTCGAATACTTCAATCAAAGCTTCGAATGTTAAAAAATGACATTCGGTACAGCCCTAGTTGGTAGTACCTGATGCAACATGTGTGTGTGTGTTGGTAGTACCTGACGCAACATGTGTGTGTGTGTGTGTGTGTGTGTTGGTAGTACCTGATGCAGGCACTTGCGAGCCTTCTCGTACTCGCTCCTCAAGCAGTAAGCACTGCCCAGGTTGAACAGCATCATGGCGCGGGCTGAGCTCACTGTACTGGGATAACACAGAGGAGTCTGCTTCCCTGCTGCAACACACAGAAAGAACCAGAAATACTAAATAAAAGCAAAAGACTTCATAGCATTCTCGTGAAATGTTTTGCTTTACAATATCATGGCACACTCAGTGCCACACAGCTCATTGGTTGTCATTTAATGATAGTCATCTGTCATTTGATTAGTCACCGGTTGCTAGTGAGCAAGATGTCTACAATGAATAACATTTAATATGTCATTCAGTCCACCGAGTCTACACCACAATATAATGCAGCAGTTTGTGGTTAATTTATCTACTAGAGCGAGGACTGTAATGTTTGGTAGCTAACATTAGCTCTAGGGATGGGTATCGTTAGGATTTTATCGATACTACTACTCTTATCGATACTGCTTAACGGTTCGGTACTTTATCGATACTCTTATCGGTTCTTTTTGATTATTTGCAAGAAAAAAAACAATTAATTAAGAACAGAATCGACATTGCTTTATTATTCTTTTATATAACTATATAAATATAAATAAATATTATTTCTTCAGCAGCAACAGCAGCAGCAATGTTTTAAATGTGTCTGATTTATAGACTTTTCATAATTAACAACAAATGTAAGATAAAAAAGTTGGAGTCATACAATACTATTTTGATTGACAGTCGATCTGCCAATTACATCACACCGCTTGCACCCACCTCTTCTTCTTACCACCAATCGGAAGCTCTCGTTCGTTTATTTACTTCCGGATTGTCAGCCATTATTCTACTCGGAGCTCTCAGCTCAGGCTAATAACGTTAGCTCCCCGCCAGCCACATTGACAAGTACCAGCACTTATACATTACTGGCAAATGTCTTGTTGCACAACAAGCGTTGTCCGCATCAACTTTAGTAAAATAGACCCAGACTTTTGAACGTTTCGTTCTGTCCGCCATGATGAGAGCAGAGCTGTCTGTACTCTGTAGCCTACAACAGCACCCGTGTGTGTGTGTGAGTGAGTGTGTTTGTGTAAGAGCACAGCACAGCCCGCTCCTCCTCGCGCAGGCAGAGAGAGACCGAGGGAGGAGAGATATAGAAAACGGCCAACAAGATTAGTTTGAGACGTTTAAATTCCTTTAAAAAAAAAAATCCATAATTTCTCGAGTACCGATAGCAGTACCGATGACGTCGGAGCTTATAAATACTCCGGTCTTTTCTAATATAGTACCGGTTCCCATTTAGAACCGGGGTCCGTGGGTCATCCCTAATTAGCTCTAATTATGGATGTCCCGATCCGATCACGTGATTTTCCGAAGATCGTGATTGACAAAAAATAAATAAAAATAAATTGACATAAATAAAAAAAAAAGGTAAAAAAATAAAATTAAATTCTTTGATCGGATCGGGAAATATAGGTATCGGTAGATACTCAAAATCACATGATCGGGATCGGATCGGGAGCAAAAAAACGTGATCAGGACATCCCTAGCTCTAATGTTAAATTACTAATGTTAGCGGCTAAAGCTCATGCTAGCCAATGGGTAAAGCAGATGTTGCATTAAGACTTTATGTGGCTTCATGTGCTGGTACATATTTAGAATAGCATAACGATTATGATAACGAAGAGTATACTCACAGGACTCAGCAGGCTCATCCCCCTTTTCTGACCCTGTGGATGAAACACAAACAAAACACATGAGCATTAACTGTTGATTACTACTTACCACCCTGGGATAAGAAGCTGAGAGGGAGAGAGAGTGTGAGTGTGTGTGTGACCTTGGTCCTGCTCGCTGGGTAGAACCCCCAGTGAGACATCGGTCACGTTCTCAGGGTTGAGGTGAGCGATGGCGTCCGAGATCCTGTCCAGGGAGATGAGGGCTTCAGCAGCGTACAGGTGGCCCAGAAACCTGGAAGACACAGCAGGGGGAGGGTTAGAGGGAGATGAGGGCTACAGCAGCGTACAGGTGGCCCAGAACCCTGGAAGACACAGCAGGGGGAGGGTTAGAGGGAGATGAGGGCTACAGCAGCGTACAGGTGGCCCAGAACCCTGGAAGACACAGCAGGGGGAGGGTTAGAGGGAGATGAGGGCTACAGCAGCGTACAGGTGGCCCAGAACCCTGGAAGACACAGCAGGGGGAGGGTTAGAGGGAGATGAGGGCTACAGCAGCGTACAGGTGGCCCAGAAACCTGGAAGACACAGCAGGGGGAGGGTTAGAGGGAGATGAGGGCTACAGCAGCGTACAGGTGGCCAAGAAACCTGGAAGACACAGCAGGGGGAGGGTTAGAGGGAGATGAGGGCTACAGCAGCGTACAGGTGGCCCAGAAACCTGGAAGACACAGCAGGGGGAGGGTTAGAGGGAGATGAGGGCTACAGCAGCGTACAGGTGGCCCAGAACCCTGGAAGACACAGCAGGGGGAGGGTTAGAGGGAGATGAGGGCTACAGCAGCGTACAGGTGGCCCAGAAACCTGGAAGACACAGCAGGGGGAGGGTTAGAGGGAGATGAGGGCTACAGCAGCGTACAGGTGGCCCAGAAACCTGGAAGACACAGCAGGGGGAGGGTTAGAGGGAGATTAGGGCTACAGCAGCGTACAGGTGGCCCAGAAACCTGGAAGACACAGCAGGGGGAGGGTTAGAGGGAGATGAGGGCTACAGCAGCGTACAGGTGGCCCAGAAACCTGGAAGATACAGCAGGGGGAGGGTTAGAGGGAGATGAGGGCTACAGCAGCGTACAGGTGGCCCAGAACCCTGGAAGACACAGCAGGGGGAGGGTTAGAGGGAGATGAGGGCTACAGCAGCGTACAGGTGGCCCAGAACCCTGGAAGACACAGCAGGGAGAAGGAGGCGACAGGGTTAAATTATTAAAAGGGAAAACGTTTTTAGAAGCCTGTCCTACCAGGGCCCCTCTTAGGGTATATATGGGGCATTTACTCTAAATCGCATAGAGGTATGTTCCATTTTAATTCCATTTACTTGGTCCAACTATAACTACAACTATGGAAGTCATGTGGAATAGCTTTCCGATGGTTTCAAAGTAAAGCTCCATTGACTTGCGTTAGCACTGCCAATGAATACTAACAGAAGGCTGGTGCCAATTTCTATCAAACAAGAAAACTGACATGTAAACTTTTAGAATATTCTGCTATGGGGCTTAATTATTAGTCAATGAGGCAGGCTTCTAAAAATCCATAGCTTTCCCTTTAACCCTTGTGTGGTGTTGTTCAGGTATGTGGGACCCGTTTCAATGTTTACTAAGAAATTATATAATGAATAATTTTGTATTATTGCCGAGACTCATTGGCCTTGGCTAATTTTCTGTGAAGAACATATAAAAACACATAGTCATTGTGTAAGTAAATATGGTAAAAACGAAACAAAAAGGTTCACTGTGTACCTTCACTGTCTGCCTCCACCTTGTTTCAATTATATATTTTCAAGATAAACATGATTTATTCCATTCACGTCTTAATAGATTGTAGAAAAATATATAATAATAGACATCACATTTTATCACAAAAGATGAATAGCAATTGTATTGATAAATGTTACAGGGGTACAAATTGTTATGGCTTTATAATTTTAAAATCCCAATAATGTTGTGGGTCCACCAGACCTAGGCCTGTCGCGATAAGCAATAAATCAATTTATCGCCCGATAATTAAAATGAATGCAATGATTTTGACGGGCACGATTAATTGCTATTTGCGTGTTTGTTTTAATGAGGCGGAACCAGTACCTCTCGTCAGTCACTCTCCGTGTGGGGAGGCGGGCCGCTGGCGTACAGCACGGGAGCTCCTGTGAGCACCATGCGTATGTTGGGCAGTAGCAACGCTACATAGCTTAACTACATTTCTCAATAGCGTTGCTCCTTTTGAACCAAGTAGCGTTCTTTGTAGTGTAGCTATTTTTAGACCCAAGTAGTTACTCGCTACTGCCCGGAGAAACTGGACTGCTAAATAAAGATTAAAGATCTAGCGTTGATGCTATTCAATAGGGATGGGTACCTTTCACATTTGAACCGATACGGTACCTGTGAATCTATACCGGTACCCAACGGTACCTTTTTTCGGTACTTTAGTCTCTAAAAAATGTATTTACCTACCTCAGTCGTGAAAAGAAATATCAAAACTTCAAGTAACTACACTTTTGACGTTTTCGGCTTGCCATTGCCCGACTGCTTTGTTGTTGAATCAAGTAAAATCCTAGGTAAGCATATATTGTGTGTGTGAACGTTGACATGAAAAGAAAAAAAGGTTAAAAAATAAATAAAAAGTGTAAAACATTTTAATTTCTTTTTGGGGTATCTCACGTGAATCGATACTCTGTAGTACCGACGTGTTTCGGTAAGTACCTTTAAAAGTACCGAATTCGGTACACATCCCTACTATTCAATGCTATCAACATTAGCTATATAGCTAACCAACGAAATACATTGTATAACATAGCTACAACACACAATAACGTTAATAGAATTACATGCATCATTGTTTACAATGAACGGGTGGGGCTAGTCAAAGGACTGGACACAGGGACAAGTTAAACATGAATTAACAGGCAGTTTCGAGTTGCGCTGTCGTGCCTACGCACCACAGGGCTATTCTATTATATACGGCTTTGGCGCTTCCTCCTCATCGTTGATTGCCTGTAGTAGCAGCATCTAACGTTAGTAGCTAACGTTAAAACTAACCTAAAGTTAGTTGTTCACCAACAATCTCAACATTTGTTTTATCATTAGCTCAAAAACACAGAACCGGACGAGACAAGTTGTCCGCTCATAGGTTCTGCTAGGATAATAACAACAATACTTCCAATCCGGTCGGTGGGTTTCAAAATAAAAGAGCAAAGTCTAAAACACCGGAAAAGACGTTTATTTTGTACAGCGTTTTCCTCCACGAGTACTCGAGTACATCATGTGATCAATCTATCTGGATTCTTTTTGCCCATCCCTAGTTTATCCTGTGCTGAAAAGTCTCCATTCCAATAGAGATAGTATATATTTTGGTGTTTATTTGATTATTGTTTCACTGCCTTTTATTTATTACGTTTCCACAGTTTTTTCTCACACTTTATTAACATTTTGTACATGGTACCGCAAGGTACATTAATAATACAAGTACATGTTAAAAGGATGACACAAAAAGCCAGACAGAGGGCTTGTTTCCAGTTTCAGTTTGTTTTATAATAAACAATCAAACTGAGCATTTTTTGCATGCCTATTTGTTTGGTGGAAACTTGATCATGAAGTTGATAAAAAAAAAGTAGTGTCGATGTAGCTAGCTATTTTTGCCATGTTGCTTGTAGTGTAGCTTGCTACATTTATCTGGGGATAGCTATTGTTGTAGTTGAGCTATATTTAAATCGAGAGTAACTGGTAGTGTAGCTTACTACATTTTCCAAGTACCTTGCCCATCACATAATCCGCGAGCCACGGTAAACAAACGCGAGCCACAGTTAGGGTGACCAGGTGTCCCGCTTTTGGTTGTACTGCACAGCCATTTGACCTAATGTCCCACGTCCTGCATATTGAGAAGATGTCCCTCTTTTCGAAGCAAAAAAAAAAAACATGAGTCTAAAAGCCCCTTCCTACAGTAAACCTAGCAACCCGCCTCTTGTCCACACACATTGCTCTGCTCGTTTTATCATTCTCTCACGGAGATAAAAATGGGAACGAGGTTACTCTGCTTGTGACGCTACCTCATATCGCAGATCTGATTGGTTAGGTAGTCATTTAGGATATTTAAAATGTCTTCCAATGTTAAATAAAGGTTTATTGCACTTTGAAACGGTTTCCTTGCATTATTATGCTATTATCATTATATTAGTAAAAAAAAATAAAAAATTAAAACTTTTGGGAAATAAATTTTTCAAAAAGAAAAAAAATCTCAAAACCACAATAATATCACTTATCGCAATAATTTCTGGGACAATTAATCGCCCAGCAAAATGTGTTATCGTGACAGGCCTAACCAGACCTGCGACCATTGAGTGCAAAAAGGCAAACACCACAAGGTTTAACCATTTCACTACAACACTACATAAGGTTAACCCTTTCACTACCACACTACAGATGGTTAACCTTCTGTAAGTGTGGTAGTGAAAGATCAACCTTATGTAGTGTGAAAGTGTTAACCCTTTGTAGTGTGGTATCACAAGTTTGGTGATAACTGCATCTGACCAATACAGGAGTCCTTACTTGAGGGATCCGGAGACCTTGGTTTGGTGAAGGAGCTTCTCTGCGTGGTTCAGGGCCATGAGGTTGTCTCCCAGGGCTAACGCAACATAGGCACTACAGGCCAGGATGGAACACCTGGAGGACAAGAGAGCAGACACAGACGAGACAAACCTTTACATACCAAGGCAAAGACTAGACAGACAAACCTCTACATACCAAGCCAAAGACTAGACGGACAAACCTCTACATACCAAGCCAAAGACTAGACAGACAAACCTTTAGGCTACATCTCCACAGAGCCAAAGACTAACAGAAGAACACAAGGAACAGACACGAGAAACAGATGTTGGAGGTGAGAGGGGAAAAACAAAGTGACAAAGTGAAACCTGGGAAATAACAGGAGAATCAGGAATGAGAACTAGAACGCCAGGTTACCTGAGGTTCTCCACCTCTTGTTTTCTAAGGGGTGACGACGGAGCGGCAGACAGGAACTTATCTGCCTCCTGGCCCTTCCCACTGGAAAACACACAGAGCATTCCATTATTAGAACATGACTCCATAGCGTCAATTAGGACTGGGCGATAAGGTCTATTAATCTTAAAATCCCAAGATCGATCGTTTAACCTCTTAAGCCCGGAGCCCTATTTTCTGAAAATCCACCTAAAATACATACCTAAGTAAATGGAATTTTGCTCCACTTCTACAAGGTCCATTTGCATGTTCTTGGTATCTAGGGACATCTATGGACCTCAGTGAATGTATTCCCAGTGTCAGAAATAGTGTGTCTATTACTAGGCTTGCTCATTCAAAATGGCAGATCTCAGAGAAAATATTATCACATTTCAAAAACTAAAATCTCACTAATAACACAATAACAAACGGTACCGGACCGCACGGGTGGAAGAGGTTAATCTACACCGTTTAAGTGGATGCGTGTAGATTTTCACTAAATGTTATTTCTAACATTCTCTAGTCTCTAGTTTGCCTGCTGTCATGCATATGTCTCTAGTTTGCCTCCTGTCGTGAAGACGTCTCTAGTTTGCCTCCCGTCCTGAAGACGTCTCTAGTTCGCCTCCTGTCCTGAAGACGTCTAGTTCACCTTCTGTCCTGTAGACGTCTCTAGTTTGCCTCCCGTCCTGCAGACGTCTCTAGTTCACCTCCTGTCCTGCAGACATTTCTAGTTCACCTTCTGTCCTGCAGACGTCTCTAGTTCACCTCCTGTCCTGCAGACATCTCTAGTTCACCTTCTGTCCTGCAGACGTCTCTAGTTCACCTTCTGTCCTGCAGGTGTCTCGTTTGCCTCCTGTCCTGCAGACGTCTAATTCACCTTCTGTCCTGTAGACGTCTCTAGTTTGCCTCCCGTCCTGCAGACGTCTCTAGTTCACCTTCTGTCCTGCAGACGTCTCTAGTTCACCTTCTGTCCTGCAGCCGTCACTAGTTCTCCTTAGTTCACCTTCTGTCCTGAAGATGTCTCTAGTTCACCTTCTGTCCTGAAGACGTCTCTAGTTCACCTTCTGTCCTGCAGACGTCTCTAGTTCACCTTCTGTCCTGCAGCCGTCTCTAGTTCACCTTCTGTCCTGCAGACGTCTCTAGTTCACCTTCTGTCCTGCAGACATCTCTAGTTCACCTCCTGTCCTGCAGACGTCTCTAGTTCACCTTCTGTCCTGCAGACGTCTCTAGTTTGCCTCCCGTCCTGCAGACGTCTCTAGTTTCTGCTGAACTACTATGGAAACTCAGTTGACCAAATTACTTTTTTTTTTTATCTTTTGACAACAAATGCAGGTGCCCTGAAACCAGCACCATGAAGCCAAATTGAATCTATATTGAAATCGGGACTTTGTGAATTGAAATCGATTAGAATTGTGTAATCAGTGCCGATACTGGGGCCTACTGGACAATATGAAAAAAAAATTATTCACAATATACAGAGGGACTTTTCCTTTAATAATTTCGCTCTCGCAGTGAAACTCCTCTGTGAAAAGAAGTGGCTGGCGACTCCACATGTATCGGAGGAGGCAATTGGTATGCCTCATCTCCACTAGCCAGGGTTTAGCCGTGCTGTGGCATGTCTGGCACACAGTGAGCATCTCCATTGTCTTTAGAACCTTTGCCTGGCAGAGAACTGAGCCAAAGCCGGCTGGGACTGTCATATCATCATAGTTTAACTTGTGTACCATAGTTGTGATTTTTAAAGATTGCCTAGCAATCGGAGAGTTTACGCAATGGAGATGTGAACCCAACCATACCATACCTGGCCATGGCTAGCCCCAGCCAGGCTGAACATAGCTAATGGAGACATGGAGTCTACATCACTCCCAGACCAACAGTAGGGCAATGACCAAAAAGGGAATTGGCATAACTAAATTGGGAGATGGGAGAAAATGCCAGAAGGGACCAATATTGTGAAGTAGTTTATCTCAGTACAGAACGAGTATCTCTGGAGACCCTGCCGAGTGTACAACTGAAAGGACAGGTGAGAGGTGGTGTGTGTTCCTCTGACCTGCAGGCGTCGCTGTTTTCACTGCCACTCTCTGTGCTCCCCGACTGGCTTGAGGTCTTGGAGCTGTTCTCCGTCTTGACCTCCTGCTGCTGGTGCTCGGGGAGGAGCAGGAGGGCGTTCCGCAGACAGATGGCAGCGAACTCCATACTGGCCACAGGGATGGCTGCTGACTGGCCCTCGCTGCACGAACACATAACACATACCAAAACACCCAATATTGGTACCAAATTCGAAATAAAATAAAAACAAATCGATGTGCCTTTTCCAAAAACATGAGCATAGTCTTACATCTTTCAGTCACAATATGATGTAATAACTTAACATGATGTGCTCCTATGTCGCCCTCTACTGGACAATACTTGGAATGGAGGAGAGACAGACCTTGATTGATTGATTGAAAAGTTTATTAAAAGATTGCAGAATGGGTACAGTACAGTACAGCTCAATACATACAATTGTTCAGGGAATGCAGACCAGAGAAAGACTTTCGTCTTGTTTACATCAGGGTCCCCCATTTTCAATTCATCATAACATATATGACACACACGACATACAGATAGACAGTACTGCTACATCTATACATTTATGACATACCAGATTTGCAAATACAGTACTGTTTGTGATACAAAAAGTGTCCAGAAAAGTGTATATACATTTGATGTAGAAACTGTACATTGGAGGAGGTTGGGTAGGTGGGGTGGGGTTGGGTGGGTGGGACTGTACATTGGAGAGGGGGGGGGTTGGGTAGGGGGTGGGTGGGGGACACTGTACACTGGAATACTGACAAAGCCATACTTGGTCATTTACTGTACAACTGGTTTAGGACATTTGTAGGGGCCAGTTTCGAATTGCAGTCTCCCGTAGGTGTTCTTTGAGTGTTTTTGAAAGTGGGTAGTGAATGATTCACATTCCTTTACAGCTTTGGGTAGGGCGTTCCACATTGATGTGGCATAATTGCGAAACGTGTTTAGTCCCTTGTTTGAGCCGAATCTGGGTTTAACATGATTTGTGGAGATCCCTCTGGTGTTGTGATCGTGGTATTCACTGACCTTTGGGAAGTATTTTGACATGTACATGGGTACCTTGGACGTGTAGTGTATCTTGTAGACCAGGCCCATTGCAAGTTGCTGTACTCTGTCGTCTACTCTAAGCCATCCTAGGTTGTCAAAGTGGGCAGGGGTGAGATGGGTTCTAGGAGTCAGGTCAACTAGTTTGTTTTGAGATGTTTGTAATTTGGTTTTTAGTGCCTTTGAGGTGCTTTGGTACCATGAGGTGCAAGCATAGTCGTAGTACCCTTGAATGAGTGCTCCTGCCAGAGTCTTCAGGGTATTCTTGTTTACCAGAGAGGAGATCCGGTACAAGAATCGAGTTCGTTGGTTGACTTTTTTTTATTACATTGGATGCCATTTTGTCACAGGAAAGATTAGCCTCTAGGATGGAACCCAGGTAGGTAATTTCATCTTTCCTTGTGACAATATTGTCACCCACTGTAACTGAGAAGCCGTCGGTCTTGCTGAGTTTGTTATTTGAACCGAAGAGAATGGACTCTGTTTTGCCCATGTGTAATGATAGTTTATTATCGGCGAGCCATATGCAGATTTTGCCTAGTTCCGAGCTGAGGGTTCTCTCAACCTGTAACTTGTTCTCGTCAGAGACCAGCAGGGCTGAGCCGTCCGCAAACAGGAACAAGTTGCAGTCACAAGCTGACGACATGTCATTTGCATAAATTAGGAACAGTAGCGGTCCTAGTATGCTTCCTTGTGGAACACCACAGCTCACTGGGAGGGGGGGGGGGGGATAGGGTACCGTTTACCTCCACCATCTGTTCTCTCCCCTCCAGGTAAGATTGTATGCAGCTCACTGATAGACCATCAAAACCAATTGCTTTTAGCTTGTCAATCAGAATGGTGTGATTGACAGTGTCGAAGGCCTTTTGTAGGTCCAGCATGACCATGCCGCAGTATTTGCCCGCATCCACCTCTTGTTTGATGTGGTCGTTCCCTGTAGGTAATGTTCTGACTGACCTGTAGGTAATGTTCTGACTGACCTGTAGGTAGTGTTCTGACTGACCTGTAGGTAATGTTCTGACTGACCTGTAGGTAATGTTCTGGAGAGACTGACCTGTAAGTAGTGTTCTGGGCAGACTGTGATGCCAGGACGATCTTGCGATGATAGCCCTGTCCAACAACAGACTGAACGATGCCTTTTTTACTGGGTAGACCCTTGTTCTCTTGTTCAGAGCCCTGGAAATAGTCAAAAGATAATATTGAATTAGGTGCTTGCCAGAGAACCTAGAGTATAATCTCTTTCAGAGCTGTTAGGACAACTAGGAAATGACACCAATTTGGGTCTAGACCTTTTCTAACTTTACAACACAAACATTCTAAACAGGCCCTTATTTATTTCCTGTTGCAATGTTTGTTAACTGCTATGGGATGGGCATTGATTTTCAAATAGTCATTACATTATAAAAAAGGTTTATGAGACTATCGTTTAGTCTTTAAAAATATATATTTTCCCTTGTTTTTAGCAGCACTTACACTGTGTAGTGTATTGAGAGGGGACCCTATTAACTGTTACACCACTGAAATGGGCATGCTGGTGGGAGCTCGCTAGCTAACCAGGTAGCACAACAGCTGGGAGAGGCTCCGTCTCTAGAGTACGGTACATTCAAGAAAGATGAGACCAGAGATGTTGCACTTTGTTTCACTAAGCTCACACCTTTCAAGCATCAATGTTGTAACTCTCGGAAATCGGACTGAATGCTTTTGTTCCCGGAAATAACGTTGCACCTGGTCCGACTCCCAAATATCTAACGGTAGCTGTTAGCTATGACAGCAGCCAGCCAGCTCGCTTGATTCTCTCACGTTCGCCATTAAGTAAAAACAACAGTTTCAATAGTTCCCAGTGACTACTGAATAGACATTTCGCCCATCCCTACTAATAGCTAATGTTTGCTAGAGTAGCCGACAGGAAATAAACTGGGGCCAAAGCTGCCCCTAGCAATGGAATTATTCTGGAAGGTCTATAAAATCTCCAATCTACCATTCATTCATTATAGAATCTTCAAACTGTATATCAAAGGGCTAGTCCATATTGTTCATGTTTAAAAGCACTGTTCTTGGAACAACATATTTGCATTGTTCCTTTAAAAAAAATAAAAAATAAAAATTAATAGGAAGATTGAACAGGTGCATCAGAGGGGATCCTTGCCCTGATTGGATAGACCAGTGTTTCCCTTGGGTAGCTGAGATGGAGGGAGAAAAAAAGACATTCCCTCATAGTTCTATGGTTGTTCCTACTAGTGTAGTGGATGTTGTTCCCTCACATAGTTCTATGGTTGTTCCTACTAGTGTAGTGGATGTTGTTCCCTCACATAGTTCTATGGTTGTTCCTACTAGTCTAGTGCAGGGGTTCCCAAAGTGGGGGTCGCCAGATGATTTAAAAAAAAAAAAAAAGTATGCAGTCAGGCCACTGAAGTTAGAAGCAGGCCAGGCCAGTGTCTCTAGTTGCAGCAGCGCAATAGTTAGATAACCTAGGTGAGGAACAACCAGGAGATCACTGCAACTCACACAAGTTGGAGAACTATCTCTCTCTCTCTTGCTCTCACACACACACAAAGGGAGCCGCATGTGATTGGTGGAGGCGGGACCCTTACAAAAAACTGTTGTTGCTAATCATTGACACATGCTAGCCTGTAATAATCCCCCCAAGAAAAATCTACTTTGCATTTGATATATTGCAAATATATGCCATCACACACACTGGCATTTAAAGGGTTAGATTTATAAAATGAATATGTGGTGTTATGATCAGGGCTGAAGTTGAATAAAAGATTGTATTTTTTTCAATCTGACATTACAAAAAACAGAAAATCCATCAAAATCAGTGTTGTTGCTAATCATACATATGCTAGTCTGTTTTTTAACAATAATTTGTGATGCCATCACAAACACTGGCATTTAAAGGGTACAAATTAAAAAATGCCTGCACCAGAATGCAGGAAATGAAGTCTTTGTAACAAGAAATGTCCTGGTGGGGGACCCCCAGACCCCCTGCTTAAAAAGTGGCCTGACTGGGGCTATATTTTGCACTATATTTCCTGGTCTGAATGATTTCCCCAGTCCGGCCCTGGTTAAAAGCCTCCAATGCTTATTAGTGTGTGTGCATGTTTCAACCATACATTTCCATTTATAATTTTATATATATATATATATATATATATATATATATATATATATTATTATTTATATTTTTTATCCTCCTATAATAGTGGGGGTCGCGGCTCTCTGACACAGTTATTTGGGGGTCACGGCCTGAAAAGTTTGGGAACCCCTGGTCTAGTGGATGTTGTTCCCTCACATAGTTCTATGGTTGTTCCTACTAGTCTAGTGGATGTTGTTCCCTCATATAGTTCTATGGTTGTTCCGACTAGTGTAGTGGATGTTGTTCCCTCACATAGTTCTATGGTTGTTCCTACTAGTGTAGTGGATGTTGTTCCCTCATATAGTTCTATGGTTGTTCCTACTAGTGTAGTGGATGTTGTTCCCTCATATAGTTCTATGAATGAATGAATGACTTGAATGACTTTATTTGACAATATAAAAAATAAACATGTGACAGAAAAGCACAGTCAGGATATACTGCCAAGGATGAAACACAAAAAAACTCAGAGCTTATTTCCATTGTGGTCCTTGTGGAGGGGTAGGGGAGTGTGATGCTTATACATGCATCATAGAAAAAACATGACATCACAACACATCACATATACCATTTAACATTTATATACATAACAGACTCATACAACATGCAAGGTGCCTTAAGCTAAGTGTCTAGGTTAAGTAGTCCCTTTTGAGCCATGTCTTCAGGCTGGACTTGAATCTAACGGCATTGTCTACGATTTTCAGGTCACTGGGCAGACTGTTCCAATAGATAGCTGCTGAATACAGAAATGACTCCTTCCCCATACAACTTCTGAATCTGACTGGCACAAAGTCAGTTGAGCTGCGCCTAGTTGGGTATGCATGAGTGTCCCTGATTCGGTTGAAGTAGTTGTTGAAGTACACTGGCACTACCCTGTGCACTATTCTGTGAACTAGGCACACCCCTATCTGGTTTACTCTGTCTTCCACCTTAAGCCATCTCATGATCTCAAAGTGTGATGGGTCAAGGTGGGTTCGGGCAGGTAGCCTTAGTATTACCCTGATTAGCTTGTTTTGTGAAGTCTGTAGTTTTATTTTCTGACTTTTGGGGCCACTGTTGTACCAGGAGCCACACGCATAGTCATAGTGACACTGAGTGCTCCAGCAAGAATCTTCATCGCTGACCGATCTAGAAAATTCTGGCTAGGTATCTAGTCCCGTTATTGATCTTTGTAAGTGCTTGGTGAGCCATGCTTTCCCCTGATAAGCTGTTTTCCAGGACGCAACTAAGATATTTCACAGATGTTTTGTCTGTGAGAACAGTATCTCCTATTCTAATGTTAAAACCTGGCGATTTTCTGAGCCTGAACTTTGACCCGAATAGAATGGACTTAGTCTTCCCCACATGGAGGGACAGCTTGTTGTAGCCTAGACCAGGGTTTCCGTTAGAAAAAATTGTTGCCGGTCTCCGTGACCTGCAAGATTTCAATCTACCGGACAAATGAGATTAATTCCGGTCAGTTTATTGAGTTTTAAAACAATTGATAGGCAGGCTATATAAAGAATGTCATCCTCAAGACATGTAGATTTATAATATTATTACTTAAAACTAGGCTACTTTTGCGTATAGTCATTAATTAATATATTCCAAATAAAATAAGTCCCTCGATACTCCGTGCTGCTGCTGACTTGAAATAAAATAGACCGCGTATCTGTGGGCAGTCGGTCCGACACTAAACAGCAGTCTGTTATAATCACATTTTTATGAGCTAACGAATTCCGTTATATTGGACATTTGTATTAATTATATCAAGCGAAGAACTGAGAAAGCAGAGAGACGGCAACATTATCGTGGTTTGCGTGACGACTCTCTCCACCTCGCAACGACTTATTTGCAAAGAGTATGGCGCTGCAGAGAAGCTGATTTAGCTGTTATTGGCTCTTTTCTGGGAACCGCACAGCAGCGCCCCCCACCCAACATTGGCTGAAAATGGCTGAATTGGAGTACTGCTGGAATACTGCATTGTGCTGTTGCCTCTCAGGCTCTGCAGCTTCACATGCACTCGCACACCCAGCACTAAGCTCTCGCTGACGACGTCGTTGTCATTATTAGAAGCAACGAGGAAACAAATGTAATGATCGTTTCGTTCATCGCATAGGCTATTTAATTTTAGCCTATTTTAATACAATTCAAATAATCAAATTGTGCTTAGACTCAGGGAATTATTTTCACCGGACATTAAGACCGGAGATATTAAATATGTCGGACTTAAACAGATTTTGCCGGTCAAATACCGGTAATTACCGGCTAACGGAAACGCTGGCCTAGACAGTCGCTAACCTTCTCTAGTTCTGCACTCAATGTCTGCTCAACCACTTGTTTGTCTTTGTGAGACACTACTAGTAAGGCGGAGTCATCCGCGTATAAAAAAAGGTCACATGAGCAAGCTGCTTTCAAGTCATTAATATACAGGAGAAATGGTTGTTCCTACTAGTGTAGTGGATGTTGTTCCCTCATATAGTTCTATGGTTGTTCCTACTAGTCTAGTGGATGTTGTTCCCTCATATAGTTCTATGGTTGTTCCTACTAGTGTAGTGAACATGGCTCACGTTACAAAACCAAGAGAAAGACAGCATGACTAGTAGAGGTGTTCCGATACTAGGGCTGACCTTGAATTATTTTTTTTAATTCGAAGCTTCGAGATAAAAAAAAATTAAAACATCTTTTATAAATATATTTTTTTTATGTTGTGGGACTTGTACAGCACTTTGTCAGTGCTGTAAAGTTTAAACCTTTTTAAATCTTAGACAAACAAAACACTTTGCTTTCATGAAATATTGTAAGCCGTCATTTGAGGTTTTATAAAAGCAGCACAATGAACACACATCGGTCAGTGCCGAGTCCGACCTCATCTTAAATAACAAACAGCATTGCTTGTTGTAGTTAACACATTGGGTGCCGGGGGTTGTGCCCATCATTGTACCCAGTCTGCCACCGTTGAAAGCCTATGGAGATGTTTACCTTCTTTGCAGGGCTATAACTTTTTAAATTGTATTGCTATATTGACATTACTATGGCCCATTCAACATCGATTATCTATCGTTCAGGATGTGGGAACGTTATATTTTTTCATTCATACATTGTTGTGTTAATACCATCTAGAATATAAGTATGTTTTTTAAGGTTTTCTGCTGTAATTATTCCAAAAACAAACGTAATAGGCCCTGACGCATATGATAGATTATCGGTTGGCGTTTCTTTCCTATACACGCTATATTAAAAAATTCAAATGTATATGATTGGTATACATTATGCTTCATCATGCGTGAAGGAAAGGGGGGGGGGGGGTTATAATTCCTTGATAGTCAGTAACGGCATTATTTAGTATGGGTTGATATGTTGAGCAGATGGTTTACAGTGAAATGAATAAACAATCAGGCTGAAAATAACGTTAGTGTCCTTTGTCTGGATCCACGTAACAAGATATGACTGCCGGAGGGATTTCCTCGACGCACCGATCGGCGCTTCCGGTTTTGGCGAGAGTGTAACTCGCCCGACAATCCACCAGGTGGCGGTATTGAGGTGTTGCAATCTCATACAGGTGCCGCTGCAGTCCGGAGGGAGGCTGGATGAATTATGAATGCCATGGCGAAAAAATGAAATATTGATCCCAAAAACTATTTACGCCGTTGTTGGCGTTCAACGCATGGCGGGCAAAAACGGCGTAAGTCGTTTTTGGCGAACAATGTGTTAAAGAGAGGCAGAGTTGATTTTGAAAAAAATCTATATATATAATTTTTATATATATATATAACCGAATTTTAGCCATCAATTTAGCAATACAATTTAAAAAGTTATAGCCCTGCAAAGAAGGTGAACATCTCCATAGACAAATAGCGCTGGCAGAGGATGGTTTAGGATGGATATAAGCCCGGCAGAGAATGGGTTAATTGACAACTATGCTCAATGAGTTCACCCGCGGAAAGGTTGTTGGGACATTGGTTCCGCACGGACGTTATACGTTGTTGCACTTGCTACCCAGTCTGCTCCGGTTCAGTTAGCTAGTAGCAGAGGCTCTGTTGTGATTTTTAATGCACAATAAATATTCAACATTCTCTTTTGAGACTCCGCCTCAGACTCCTATCCTTTGGCACTAAAAACTAAACATTGTCACCGGTATGGCTGTCTGCAACATGTCATTAATTGCGTGCATGTGTGGGAGAGGTCGATCAGTGACGACACTTAGGTTAGCCACGTTAACGTGAGCTAGATGGAAAGAATGTAACGTTACTGGTGAAAAAGTGATTTACCTTGGAATACTCCTTTGCCAACTTGCTGTACTTTGCTTGCAGGTCTGCAGCCATTATTGCTGGATTATGAATAGCTCCAACTTTAGCCAAAGTAACGTTAAACTAAAACTAGCTTTTCGGTTAGCTCTTCAGCTAATGCTAATAACACCAGCAAGCAAACACATCAGAACTCCCCGTCAACACCGCTCTGTCGGGACGATGGCATTTAAGAAAGTATCTGCCGTTATCTGCTGTTAAAATGACAAACGGCATTGACACTTTAATTCACGTCGATTAAAAACACATTTGTTTTTATAATGCTCACTCTCAGCAGGAGGATACCGCGTGTTGATAAATGACATCATATGGGATCGGAGCATAGCTTTTACGTGTATTCGCAGATACCGATACCAGCATTTTAAGCTGTATCGGAGGCATTTCCGATACTGGTATCGGTATCGGAACAACTCTAATGACGAGGCCTCTTGGCTTCATGTCTACTTCACTATGAGACCCAATAAATGCACATCAGAACACTATGGAACCTCAGATTTTGATGTTTTTTTTTTTTAATCCTCTTTTTCTCCGCCTGATTTTTCTGTGCTTTTCCTCCCATCCCAATTTTTTGTCGTTATGCCAATTCCCCCCTCCCCTACCTTGTCGTTGTGCGCATGTGCCCCCCTACTGGTCGGTCTAGGGAGCCCTGAGGTCTACCACATGCTTCCTCCGACACATGCGGAGACAGCCAGCGGCTCTCTTTTCATCTGGCAGCGCGGACTATCATTGGTGAAGTGTAACGCGTGGGAGGTCATGCTGCCTTCACCACTTCCTGTCTTTTGCTGTGTAGGCGCCCAGACCTGACATGTAGGAGTCGCTGTCCACAACGCCAGATTACCACCCACGACTTCCCTCCTGCTAACTCAGCCAAACGAGTTAGTATGACGGCTGGCCCAAGCCAGAGACAATGCCAATACCTGGATTCGAGACCAGTCTCTCGCATTGGTGACGAGCGCAATCTCCGCTGCGCCACCCAGCCGCCAGATTTTTATGTTTGAATGAAAAGAGACTAGTAGAAAAAAAAACGAAATTGATATCGTATTTTATTTTATTATTATTATTATTATTATATAAACGATTTCCTGACTACTAATACTAGGGGTGCACCGATATATCGGTCACGTATCAGTATCGGCCGATATGTGCCTTGTTGACTGCAATCGGCAGTGGCCGATAATTATCCGTCAATTTCAGTAGCGTACCATGGGGTTTCAATCAAACTAAATGCACAAAAAAGCACAAACTGAAAGCCAGTGAGTATTGTATGACTCAGACTTCAGCAATAATCATGAGCATTATAAAATAAAAACACACATGGCATGGTGGAATACCATAAACATATTTCTTGATGTTTCCTTTTTGTTTAAGTACCGGTAAGTAAAAAGGCCTATGTTCATATCAGTGAACACAATTTGTGAACACAAAAAGAGACGTGTAGCCTATTTATTTAATAATTGTATTATTATTTATAATTTGATTTGTTGTGCCATGCCTAAAATAAGCAAGCATAGGGCCAAAAAATTATCTAATAATAATATAATTTTTTGTTATATGAAAGAATGTTACAATAAAAGCTTAGAATGGGTACAATACAGTACAGCTCAATACAACAACTGCTAAGACTGGAGGATGAAGACCAGAAAGCTTGTTTACATAAAGGTCCTCCATTTTCAATTAATCAAAACATTTAGAGACATACAAATATAATTTATTTTGAAAAAAATTATGTTTTGCCAGGGCACAAATATCGGTATTGGCTGATTGTGTTATTTGTAGGGGTGCACGATATTGATTTTTTGACCCCGATAACTTTATGCTCCTCAAGCCGATATTTATTGTATTATACATTTTTTTTTTAAATGTATATTCCTGTAGTTTTGACCTAACCAGATTTATCATGACATGTGTTACTACTATGAACAAAACAAAGCCAAGACAACAGTTTTGACTGATAAAGTGACCATATTTATTTTTCCAAATGAAAATTCACAATCCGTCAATAACTTATAATACATCCAACCTAACAAGTCACCTGCAACATCACAACAACAACATGGTGTTTTAAAAGCCTACGACGGCGCGAGCACAAAGGAACCCGCGGCGCTTGTACCTATTGACGAGGCATTTGCTAAATTAAAGAAGTTTGACAGAAATGACCCAAGGGCTCAAGCCGCTAGCTTTTAAGCAGTGCTTGGTGGTGCAAATGAACCTGGCTACTACGGAGCAATAACTGACTGCGTATTCAACCAAGGGTTGCATCACAGTCATGAAAGGGGCTAGATTTGCAGCAGCGTTAGCTGCTCACGCGTCATTGTAGGCTTTTAACACAATAACACACCATCGTAGCGGTGGCGATGTTGCAGGTGACTTGTTAGGTTGGATGTATTATAAGTTGTTGCCCTTTTCCCTCCTCGTGGAACTTCTGCATTGCATTTGTTACAAATAGCAAGCAAACTTTTTTCCTCTGAAACTATTCCCACACTACCGACGCCATCTTTGTTTACATCCGCGCTGCTTCAGAAACTTACGTGGCTACGTCACAGCCAAGAAAGGGAGCGCTGGATTTGTGTAAAACGCCCTCTTCCTAAACCACACGCTATCAGTCATACCACAGTACTGGCAAAACGGGAGGAGCCTACAGTAAAAACAAACACCCTTCATCACAATTCACCCACACCGCATTTTTTTTTTACCAAAAAATATATTATATTATCGGAGCTATTACCGTAATAACGTTATCGGGCTTATCGGGATGACGTCATAATTGCTGATATCGGCCCGATAATTATCGTGCATCCCTAGTTATTTGAACAATTGGTATCGGCCGCACATTTTCATATTGGTGCATCCCTAACTAATACATTTGGCCATTTGTGTGGGGGGTGCCTACATGTTTCCAATTACCCATGGAGAGCCAGAGTAAAAAGGTTTGGGAACCACTGGGATAAGATCCACAGCTACACCAGGAATGAGATGATCAACCAGCGATCAAATAATTGTATTAGTCTTCACAGAAAAAACAGATTAGGTAAAACATGCAGGTGAAGCCGTTTTAATAGCTTAATATTGTTTTAATAGCTAGGACTTCTGATTGGTTAGACAAAGACTCACTGTCAGACAGTACTCACCCCCTTGTTAGCAGCGATGCAGCACTCTGCCAGTCGTAACCACAGCCGCGGGTTGGAATGGTACACTTGCACCGCCTCCATCAGACACTCAAAGGCGGCCAGGGGCCTTCCGATGTGCAGTAACTGGATCCCACAGTTATACAGCAGCTCATAGCGCTTGTTGGCTAGCAGGGCACACATGGGAATCCCTGCAAACTTCTTAGCTGGAAGGATACACAATGACAATAGAGTTGATTAAAACAAAAAGGGGGGATGTATGCATTTACACTTAAAAATAGACCGTCCACATTTTATCCGATTTGTCCCAAACTGGGAGTGATGTCATTCCACCCTAAGAGCACAAGCACCAGTGTCTTGGTTTCTGAGATAGAGCAGCAGATTGCAGTAAAGTCCTACTTCTTCCACATAGCTGCCTTTAACTCTTTCAGTGCCCACCACAACATAACACGTGTTATCAGCCCGCCCCCTGAATGCCCACCACGACAATTAGCGTGTTTTTTTATTAGCGATCTGAATTCATATTTCATCAACCGAGTCTCCCGTTGGTAAACTAGCCCCATCAGGAGCTCAGATGTGAAAAAGCGCCCCCTATCGTCTCCCAGATGGTAATGCACCCTTTTGGAATGGACTCAATGAAAATGGATGAGAAAAGAAAAATCCGGAATCCACATTTTACTTCTCAGGCATGTAACCCGAGCCGATCGGATTCATTGTGGACCATCAGAACAGCGTGGAATATGTGTTTACAGTATGTAGCGTTGGATCAATAAAAGCGGAATGGCGATCAGGAATTGGAATGATCTTTTTGGAGAACATCTGATCTGATCATGTTAAACCCAGATTCGGCTCAAACAAGGGACTAAATACGTTTCGCAATTATGCCACATCAATGTGGAACGCCCTACCCAAAGCTGTAAAGGAATGTGAATCTCTACCCACATTCAAAACCGCTCTTAAAGAGCACCTACGGGAGGCTGCAATTCGAAACTGGCCACCGTAAATGCCCAAAACCCCCACCACCTCCTAATAGACAGTCTCCTCCCCACCGCATGTACATATTCCCTCCCCGCCGTATGGATACTTCTCTCCCACCCACCCACCCCCTCCTAATGTACAGTCCCCTCCCCAACATATGTATATACTCTGTCAGGATCTAGGGGTAACAGTACTGTATATTTGAATTAGGGCTGGGCGATATGACGATATTATATAAATATCGGGTACAGTTCATTAACAATACACTTTAACGTATCGTGGATATCGTGATGTTTTGCCCAATAGGATTGTGTCGCGTCAATCTGGTCCACACGTTACTCGTTCATATCTCAGCCTGTGTTGAGATATGCCCATTCCGCGGTCTGTTAATAAAGTTTTCAATCAGACGGATGTATGGAAAGGCTTTTATTATAACATTCGTTGAGGTAAAATCATTATGGCTCATTTAGTCATCCTGTGGTGCACTGGTCTCCTACTAGTCGGTTGCGGGGAGCTAATGTAAGTAGCTTTGTTGATGTCAGCACACCGGACATTCAGGAAGTCAAAAACGAATGGCGCTTGCCGATTGGTGCTAAGAACAGCAGGGCGGGTGCAAGCGGTGTGACGTAATTGGCAGACTCGACTGTCAATCAAAATTATTCTGTTGTCCGTCAGAATGAATGAATGAAAACTTTATTAACATATTGCAGAATGGGTACAATACAGTACAGGAGGATGAAGACCAGAAAAAGACTTTCGGCTTTTTTACATAAGAGTCCTCCATTTTCAATTCATCAAAACATTTAGAGACATACAAATATACAGTAGTTTCATAAAAATGCTAAAATGCTATTTATTGATTGATTGATTTATTTAAAACTTTATTAACATATTGCAGAATGGGTACAGTACAGCTCAATACATACAATTGTTAAGGGGATGCAGACCAGAGAAAGACTTTTGTCTTGTTTACATCAGGGTCCCCCATTTTCAATTCATCATATTTCATATCTAAATCATATAATATCTCATTGCTAAATATATGCAATATATTATAATCTAATAATCCAATAATCTAAATCTAATATATAATATAAAAATGCTAAATGCATGGGTATTTTATTTTGTCTTTAATGTTAGCTTGCAAACTCAAATACTGTCTTGGTAAGCCTCATGATGAATCGTTTGGGGTAAAAAAGAAAAACATTGTGATGTGTATTGTGTATCGCCGAAAGGTCAGAAAATATCGTGATATCATATTTAGGCCATATCGCCCAGCCCTAATTTGAATACCGTTTATGTCACAAATGTATCAGTACTAAATACCTATATGTCCCTATGCCATAAATGTCATGTTTGTTGTGTATGTCATAAATGTCTATATGAATTGAAAATGGGGACCCTGATGGAAACAAGACAAACGTCTTTTTCAGGTCTGCATCCCCTTAACAATTGTATGTATTGAGCCGTACTGTACCCATTCTGCAATCTGTTAAATAAAGTTTTTCATTCATTCATTCATTCATTCATTCAAGGAATCTATTTTACAAGTCTTGGGATAATCAGAGTTGTATTCGCTGAGCTCTCAGCGTTCGCCCTATGTGTGTGTGGGCGATGGCTTTGAGGAAATCAGAGAATCGATTTTTCAGATAGCCTATATAGCGTGCATACGTACACATATACTAATCTAGCGTTCATTTGAAAACGATTCATAAATAGGCCGAAAAATTACAACGTTCTAGAATATTCCAGTAAAGGGCGTTTATTATGGAATCTTTTTATTTTCCTTGAAAACGAGGGCTTTTCAAAATGCTATGAACCGATAAAAAAACAATCCGCTTCGACAATGTTGACTGGAAAACGAGTCATTGATAAGCGACGGGCAGATTAGACACATAGCCATAATTTAAAACATAGATTAGGCGTTATTAATGCTAACATTGAAGTGGATGGTGGGCATTCAAGCACTAAATCGTGCGCCCCCTGCTGGCACTGAAAGTGTTAATCATTGGTAACAACTTTTGAAAGAAACTACCTAACTTCTATGCAGCAGTAGAGCAGGTAAAATACTGGAAGAGCAGGATATTCCACTAAATTGTTTACAAGATCCACATCACATCTTTCTGATCAGATCTCAAAAATATATTTGACGCGATGAGTGTAACCGTAGCAAGTAGTGTTGTCACGATACTGGAATTTCGACTTAGATACGATACCTTGAAAAGTATCAATATCATTTTCGATACCACGAAAATGTATTTTTTTTAAACTAAAAAAAAAGTACTATAAGATAAATATATAACACTTTTAAAACCCTTTGTTTCTCTTTAGATCAAACATAAAAAAAAAACTAATTATCTAATCTAAATCAAATCAAACCCCCCCTCTTAAAAACAAAAACCTGTGTTTAACCTAGCCATCTATAAAACATCATGCTAAAACTGTGAAACAAATGTCCTACTCCCCTAAAGAAAGAAATACATAGCAAACATGACTCAGTTATGCAATAGTGCTGCTGCTTTTTATTTGATTAAAATCTTTTAGTTAAGACTAAAAGACTACAATATGACTACAACAATTATAAGAGAAGGGCATTTGGCAGTAAATCAAATCAAATTTATTTGTAAGGCCCGACAACACACGTTAATGTCCCCATGGGCCGGACACGTCTTCTTTAAACAAGTCAAGAAGAAACATAACAATAAGTCAAGAACAAAACAAGAACACCATAAGGTCCAACAAATTTAAGATAAATACAAATATATGAATGAGTGCAAACACTCCCAGACATACCCCACGCGAAGGTAAGGAAAAACTCACTAAAACCTAACAATAGGGGAAAAAGCACCACAGGCAATGTGGAGGAGAGAAACCTTAGAAGGGCCATTCAAGGGGGGGATCTCCCTTCTTAGATGTCGGTGATAGTAGTGTTGCAGACTGACAGTGGTAAGCATGCAGTAAGGGTAGTGCAGGAGGATCAGGGAAAGCAAGATAGGGAACAGGGTTTTAGAAAAGGGCATTTGTCAGTAGAGGAAGTACAGGAGGAGAAAGAGAGGGTGTGGGGGGAGAAGTTGAATATAGTGGCCTTTGTGGCAGGAGCAGGCCACGTGAGCGGATCGGCGCGGCCGAGAAATCCGCTCTTCAAAGCTTGGTCCGCTCCGCTAATCGCTCATGTTGACCCGGCCCCCAAGTCGCTCTCCGCTCGCTCACCACTCACCTTGAATCGAGCGCTCCCCGCTCCAGATCGCTCGGCAGATTTTTTTTTGGAGCATGGTGTAAATTAGCTCAAACTACAACAGTCTACACCCCCTGGGCCCCTTAACAATTGTTTGTATTGAGCCGCATTGTAATTGTACCAATTCTGCAATGTTAAATAACGTTGTTTATCCATTCACTAGCTCTATTAAGCGATGATAGCTAGCCGAGCCACAATGCTATGGTCGCTGCCATTAACGTTAGCATGTAAGCTAACGACAACAACAATGGCGTCGATACTTTTTCTAACAGGAGTGAGTGACAAAGCCTGAACAGGATATCACAGGTTCACCCTTCTCATTGGTTGAAAATGGCCTTCATGTTTGTACATCGCCATCTGTTGCTTTGGCATTGTACTACATGTATATTAACATCAGTGTTAAACCACTGTGAGCGGCCTGGAGCGGAGGAGAACTCTCACTCCGGACGTCGCACGGACACATTTTAAAACCCACACCTAGCTCACGTCAAAACCGCCCACTCCGCTCCCCGCGCCGCTCACGCTACGATCCGCTCACATGCACTGGGGAGGAGTAGTGAATACAACAATGATGGTTAGCAATAGGGATGCCCCGATCACGTTTTTTGCCACCGATACCTATCACCGATCGCCGTGAGCCATATCGGCCGATACCGATCCGATACCGATTGTTTTTGATTAAAAAGAAATTAAAAATTATTTTATATAAAACTTTTTTTTTTTTTATATAAAATATATATATTATATAATTAGACTTGTACTTGTATTATCTGCGAGACATCGCCACCATGCAACAAGTCAAAATGCTCGCTATCTGCAAACAGCTCCACTGTCTGTGTGTACTCTAGTAGCCTCCAGCTCCAAAAAGGATTCTCCGGCGCTGCAGCGGGACCCTATTGGTAACGTTACTGTGCTTTGGTCATTTCACATTCAGCAAGCCCTCAGCTCGAATACGCATTAAATCAATGTTATAAGACATTGATATCGAGAGCTATCTGTAGCTACTGCTAGCCGGCTAGATGACGTTAAGACAGAACTTTAGTTCAATGGGACATTTCGTTTTGAACAGTAAACTAACGTCAGCTAACACAAGCTAACGCAAGCTAACGGAGGTATGAACATGGACTACTAGACTTTCTGGATCATTTGTTGATATCAGGAGCTATCGGTAGCTAGCCGGCTAAATACCGTTAGACAATGCCTACTAAACGTGAATAGTTGACTGGGTAATTTTGTTTAAACAGTAACGATAGCTAGGTAGCTAACGTTAGCGCAGGTCGAATGCACTACAGACTCGAGCAGAGGAGCCGCCTCTCAGTCCTCTTTGTTTACAAACTCTACACGGGGGCGGGCGGGGCTAGGGAGGAGGAGCAGCGGCAGTTTGCAGGTCGTGTGTGTCTGAGACAGACAGCGAGTGAGAGCTTCGCTTGATCGGTTTCCGCGATCGGCGAATATGACTCATTATCGGAATTCACAGATTGCATATTTATACTGAGTATCGGCCGATAACGATCGGTGGCCGATCGATCGGGGCATCCCTAGTTAGCAGTAGAACAGATAGGATAAAGTTAATAGTTAAAGCAGCAGTACAACACATGGGTATGAAGGGGTTAACATTGGGGGAAGTAGTAAGGGAGTTAGAGAAGGGGGTTGTTGTGAGTGATCAAGTAAGAGAGTTAGGGAAGGGGGTGGTGAGTGATCAAGAAGGCCAGAGTCAGCCCATAGGAGGCAATGAGTGACTCATAGATTAGGTTTGGATAGGGTGGCGATGTTAGGGATGGGTTTTTTGTTTTGTGCGTTATGGGGTTGAATGGATTGTACAGTAGGTGGCGGTGTGCGCCTTTTGTGGTCGCGATCTGCCATTAAACCCATTGAAGAATTTCATGACTGCTTCCGGTTTCCGGAGCGTGGAGCTTTGCTCTGAGCATTAACGTTACATTTTCAACAAGATTGCTGCTAATTAAACACTTCATGGAAACGGGGTAACGTTAACGTTATGTCGAGTTCATAATACGTGTAGTGTAGTATGAACTCGACATAACATTAACGTTACTCCGTTTCCATGAAGTAATTATATTGTGAATTATAAGGTGGCTAGCTAGCATAAGCTAACTGAAGAACGAATAGCTAACGTTAGCTGTAACATTACTAACAACAAATCAGCTGTTGATATTATGAGCCATCAGTAGACAACGTCTCATGTATTAACACTTTGAGTGCCACGCCGGGTTTTCCTTTTTACCCCCTTGATGCCACCATCCACTTCAATGTTAACGTTAATATCGCCTAATCTATGTTTTAAATTATGGCTATGTGTCTAATCTGCCCGTCGCTTATCAAAGACTATTTTCCAGTCAGTGCTGTCAAGGCAGATTGGTTTTTTATCGCGTCATTTCCGTTTCAGAGCATTTAGAAAAGCACCCGTTGAGATAAAAAACAGTTCATTCTGGACCATTCTATGAAAATCGTCTTTTACTGGAATATTCCACAACGTTGATATTCGTCTGCCTATTTATGAATCGTTTTCAAATAAACGCTAGATGATCAATATTATACGTGCACGCAAGCACATTCGGGCCGCGCACGGATAATCGCCGCGCAGATTTCCTCTTGGACTTTTACAGTGAAACCGAAAGAGCCCATTTCACAAAACAGCTTATAACTTCATCAAAATTTGTCTGATTATCCTAACACTGATAACATAGATTCCTTACCCGACATCAGATGGTATATTCCAATTCCTGATCACCATTCGAAAAAATCGATAAGTGTATAGATCCAACGAGATACAGTAGAACTCCATGATCCGCGGGGCTCAGAGGCTCCAGAATGAACTGTGGTAACCCCGGCTGGATCAGTGGACTGGAAAATGTGGAGTACCGGATTTTTTCCCCCATCCATTTTCATTGAGTCCATTCCAAAATCCCTTATGTCATCTGGGAGACGATAGGGGGCGCTTTTTTCCACATATGATCGCCGGCGGTGCTCGTGTAGGCTCGTGTGATGCAATATGATTTCAGATCTAAGCAGCGCTGTTACCGTCAACTCACCCTGCCCACTGATTTAAACAGCATAGTTACTGTGAACTCACCCTGCCCACTGATCTAAACAGCAGTTACTGTGAATTGACCCTGCACAGTGATCTAAGCTGCGTTGTTACTGTGAATTGACCCTGCCCACTGATCTAAGCTGCGTTGTTACTGTGAATTGACCTGCCCACTGATCTAAGCTGCGTTGTTACTGTGAATTGACCTGCCCACTGATCTAAGCTGCGTTGTTACTGTGAATTGACTCTGCCCACTGATCAAAGCAGCGTTGTTACTGTGAATTGACTCTGCCCACTGATCAAACCAGCGTTGTTACTGTGAATTGACCCTGCCCACTGATCTAAGCTGCATTGTTACTGGGGTGACATGACGCAAGAAGTAGAGCAGTCAGGTAATCAGAAGGTTCCTGGTTCGATTCCAGCTCCCCCCGGCAGTGTGTCAAAGTGTCCTTGAGCAAGATAATTAAACCCTAATTGCTTCCGATGAACAGGTTGGCACCTTGCATGGTTGCTTCCGCCGTCGGTGTGTGAAAGTGTAAGTGAATGCGAGGCACAAGTTGTAAAGCACTTTGGATAAAGCGTTATATAAATGCAGTCCATTTAGTGTCAACTCACCTTGCCCATTGCCACCATCCCCAAGCTGTGCACACGTGTGGTCGTTCTCCTGCAGGGCCTTCTTGAAGTAGAAGATGCCCAGGTTGTGCTTCCCCATGGCGAAGTGGATACAGCCCAGGTTGTTCCAGAACATACACCGCACGCATTCACCTGGGGACAAGGAGACAAGTCACCACCTTGTTGTGGCTCAGACAAGCATCCATCTGTGGCTGAGGTTTAATCACAGCCTATAGATAAGATATTCCTTTATTGTTCCCCTTGGGGAACTTTGGGTGTCATAGCAGCATGGGGGGAAGGGGAGGTAAAGGGATGGGCAGGGTAAGAGAAGACGGACATAAATATAGGCAATACAATTTTAATATAGAAATATGAGGAAAAGAAAAACTGTGTAAACAATATAATTTACTCTGAATATAAAATGAGAACGTAAATAGTGTAAACAAAGGTGCAGATGAGGGTATGTATGCCCTATCGGTTGCCCTATATGTGTTGGAAATGTTCTCTCTATACAGTTCCGCACATTGAAACCGTAGGGCCCAGCTAGCTCCAAGCTTGCAGCTAGCTGTGCCTCTTAGTTTCAATGTGGAACAATAACCATAGAAGCCGTTTTAGGGATACTGAGGGACACACTGTATGTGGAAACGTTTTCCTCAAATGTGTAAAAGGCTCCCTTTAAAAAAGGTTTTTGACTAGTCGCCATGACCAGAGTCTTTAACAAGCTTTGTGTTCACAGGTGTATAAAGTGTATGTTTTAGTAGTTCTACGCCTACCTTTCACACTGCCGTTGATGTTGAAAAGATGCTCCATGAAAGTCACTAGGTATTGAATGACTTACCTTAAAGATTTACTTAAAACCACTCAACTGCACCTTTACGTTCCCCAATTCCTGTTTAAATTAGCAAAGCAACCAGGAGCACCCGGGAGTTAAACAAGCGCACTGAAGTTTGACTTGAGACGCTTCCAGCCGAGTCAAAGGGGGTTTATATCGGTACAGTGGTTTTCAGAAGGATGAGATGCATAACAACTTCAAACAACTTTCTCAGAGTATTTTCCACCCCTTTTCAATATCAATGGCAGTTTGAATGGCATTTAGTAAGGTAGGCTGAGGTCAGCTAAAACACACACCGTACACACATATGAACACACAATTTACTAAAGACGGGAGCAATCTCCAGTAATGCCAAGATGTCGAAATTAGACTGGTATGGTCCCTTAATGACTAGGTATTCCTGTGCTGACCTGTTTTGAGTGCTCCAGGGTGCTCTGCGATGTTGGAACTGTTCAGTGTGCTGACCTGTTTTGAATGCTCTGCGATGTTGGAACTGTTCAGTGTGCTGACCTGTTTTGAGTGCTCCAGGGTGCTCTGCAATGTTTGAACTGTTCAGTGTGCTGACCCGTTTTGAATGCTCTGCGATGTTGGAACTGTTCAGTGTGCTGACCTGTTTTGAGTGCTCCAGGGTGCTCTGCAATGTTTGAACTGTTCAGTGTGCTGACCCGTTTTGAATGCTCTGCGATGTTGGAACTGTTCAGTGTGCTGACCTGTTTTGAGTGCTCCAGGGTGCTCTGCAATGTTTGAACTGTTCAGTGTGCTGACCTGTTTTGAGTGCTCCAGGGTGCTCTGCAATGTTGGAACTGTTCAGTAGCTTCACAGCTTTACGGTAGTTCCCTCTCAGGTACTCAAAGTTGCTCTTCAGGAAGAGAGAAGGCGCCGACTAGTGGAGGAGACGGGAAACAAGGGTCAGAACATCGTCCGTCCTTTCATTCGTCTGGCATGATGTCACTTAACACTTTAATCGCCGGGAACGCCGTAACTCGTCTTTGCTCGCCATGCTCATTCTGCCGAAGACGCCGTAACTCATCTTTGATATCAATATTTCAAAGATCTGTGATTGAAATCATATATCAACATCCCATAATAAAAAAAAATTAAAATAAAACATCCCATAATTGAAAACGGTCTACTCCAAGCTGATCGTCCAACGGCGCGAGGAAGATATGGTAAGATCTAGCGTTATTTTCTAACGTATTCCATATAAACTGCTCTGATGACCATATGACCCACACTAGACGAATGATACAACGTTGCCCACGTAATTATAAACTACCCCCCGCCCATCGGGTCAATATCAGATGATACGTAGTAACTTCTAGAAGTACCTCCAGTTGAAATTTTTTTTCTGGCACCGATCGCTACCAAACTGTATTTGATCATCAATATAATGCATTTGGGGCTATAAATCAAGGTCTGGAGAAAGCTGCAGAAAACGATAAAAACATACTTATACTTTAGACCATATTTTAGTATGAATATGTGAATGAAAAAGTATAACGTTGCTACACCCTGAACAATGGATATAGGACATTGAATGGGCCATAATAATGTCAACTTTGCAATAGAATTTAAAAAGTTATAGCCCTGCAAAGAAGGGGAACTTCTCCATAGACAAATAGAGCTGGCTAGGGATGGTAAATTATGAATTTAACCATGGCGATCAAAGTGTTAAAGACGTCTGATGATCTTTGTATCAAGAGCTCAGTGATACAACTAGAGAAAATAAAACTCATAATCATCTGTTGTCTACTAGTCGTTGTATCAACTAGAGAATGTATAGAGAATATAATGTATTTTTGGTAGTGGGGTTACCCATTTGGATACCAGGTTATTTGTTTTTAATGGTACAAAATTGATTGTTATTTTTAAGAAGAAGTGTAATAAATGTTACTCACGTTCCCTGCTGTGTTCATCACAGACTTGATCTCTCTTTTACAAGCCTTGGATGACTTCATTTGAATGTATGCTCGGACTTTGTACTGTAGAAAATACACAACAGAGTCAGGGTTTGTACTGTAGAAAATACACAGAATCAGCAGATTCAATTTAGACAATTTTTACCTGAATCCTATCATTCCGTCGTGAAGACGACATGTGATAATCCTACCATTCTGTCATGAGGACGACATGTGATAATCCTATCATTCTGTCACGAGGACGACATGTGATAATCCTACCATTCTGTCACGGGGAGGACATGTGATAATCCTACCATTCTGTCACAAGGAGGACATGTGAAATCTTACCATTCTGTCGTGAGGAGGACATGTGATAATCCTACCATTCTGTCGTGAGGGGGACATGTGATAATCCTACCGTTCTGTCGTGAGGGGGTCGCCTTTTGCTTTTTCCAAATCCAACTGTGCAAAAATGCTTCCGCATTCGTCACCGGAGGTACCGTAGTGGCGTGCGGTAATGCGCCTTTCATTTTCCTTCACGCAGCGCCCAGTGGCGGCGTGCTCGCTCAGGTGCGTGCGTGCGCCGGCGTGCTCGCGAGGTGCTCGCGCATGCGCATGAGATCCCGCCTTAACAATATATATAAGTCACCGCCCCAAATTCAGTATCCAGAAATAGCTCAATTGGCAAGACGCCATGGCTGTGGATCCTACAGCTAGTTGCTGGTGAGTTCGAATCCCGTCAAATATATTTTTTTTAACGTGATTTTTTTTTAACGTGTATTCTTTCGCCGGTTAAGGTTAGGCATGGTTATGGTTAAGGTTAAGGTTAGGCATTGTTTCGGAGTTGGTTAAGGTTAGAACGGTTAAGTTTAGGCGCTGTTAAGGAGCTGGTTAAGGTTAGAGTTTGTCAAAGAGAATGGCAATATTCTTTCTATGGTTAAGGTTAGGCATGGTTAAGGTTAAGGTTAAGGTTAGGCATTGTTTCGGAGTTGGTTAAGGTTAGAACGGTTAAGTTTAGGCGCTGTTAAGGAGCTGGTTAAGGTTAGAGTTTGTCAAAGAGAATGGCAATAGACAGCCTATTTCCGCGCGACAGCTCCCAAAGCGGGCCTGAAAAGAAAGGCGCTTTACCGTAGTGGCGTGCGGTGACGAATGCTTCCGCATTTTTGCACTGTTGGATTGGGAAAAAGCCACATGCGAGGGGGACATGTGATAATCCTATTGTTCTGTCGTGAGGAGGACATGTGATAATCCTACCATTCTGTCGTGAGGGGGACATGTGATATAATCCTACCATTCTATTGTGAGGAGGACATGTGATAATCCCTTTTTTTTTTTTACCCCTCCTTTTTCCATTTTTCTCCCATCCCAATGTTAGTCCAGGGTATCTGCAGGTTTAGCCCAGTCAGATTTAAGGCTTTTTAAGACTTTTTAATGCCACTCAGAATTAAATTTAATACCAATTTCACGATAACAAAATGGCAAAAATCATGGGTACTCTCAGTACACTCATTCAAGGGTACTACGACTATGCCTGGCTACACCTCATGGTACCAAAGCACCTCAAAGGTACTAAAAACAAGATTACAAACATCACAAAACAAACTGGTCAGACTACTGCTTAACCTCACTCCTAAAACCCACTTTACCCCTGCCCACATTCAAAACCGCTCTTTAAGAGCACCTACGGGAGGCTGCAATTCGAAACTGGCCACCGTAAATGTCCAACCCCCCCCCCCCCAATGTACAGTCTCATCCCCATCATATATATATAATATTTTCTGTTAGGATCTCTGGGTAACAGTACTGTATATTATTTGCATATCGTATATGTCACAAATGTAACAGTACTACAGTATATACCTGTATGTCATGCATGTCCCTATGCCATAAATGTCATGATGTCATGTATGTTTTTACTGTATTTATTTCTGTATATTTTATTTCATTTTTATTCTATTTTACTCTACTCTTATCCCAGGCAACTTGATTGATTTGTGTTATTATTCTAATTAGTGACCTGTCCTGTCTAAATGTTTAAATGTTGAGCGATTTGCAGTGTCAAATTTCCCACGGGATAATAAAAGTATTTCTATTCTATCTATTCTATGTTGTGTATGTTTTTGATTGATTGATTGAAAACTTTATTAACAGATTGCAGAATGGGTACAATACAGTACAGCTCAATACACACAATTGTTAAGGGGATGCAGACCAGAGAAAGACTTTCGTCTTGTTTACATCAGGGTCCCCCATTTTCAATTCATCAGGAATGTCTATATGAATTGAAAATGGGGGACCCTGATGTAAACAAGACAAACGTCTTTCTCTGGTCTGCATCCCCTTATAATTGTGTGTATGTACTGTATTGTACACATTCTGCAATCTGTTAAATAAAGTTTTCATTCATCCAGTTGTTTTGTTTTTGTGGTTTGGTTGAATGAATACTTTATTTAACAGATTTCAGAATGGGTACAATACAGTACAGCTCAATACACACAATAATAAGGGGATGCAGACCAGAGAAAGACTTTCGTCTTGTTTACATCAGGGTCCCCCATTTTCAATTCATCATAACATTTATGACATACACATATACAGTACGTTACTGCGTTCCAACCTACAACTGCTCCACACCAGTTCCACGCCAGTCTCCGTAAATGTTCCGTTATAAAAATAAAATACCATTTCAATACACAACAAGTTTTCGTGTTTTGAAATACATGAAAGGAAATTAGCTAACGTTGATTCGCCTAACGTTAAGGCTTTGCTACATGCTGCGTATTTCAAAACACTGCGGTGAAAACAGAGTCCGGTAAACACAAGTTTGTAATTCCAATAGTGTATTCTGCCTGTTACTTGACTATTTCAATTATTGAAGTGGTATTTTTAAAACTAACATTTACGGAGACCGGTGTGGAGCACTTGTAGTGTCGAGCCAGGCTGAGACACGTTAATAATATGATCCATTAGCTCACCTTGCATGTGGCTCGAAAGTGCACTCTCCCCCATCGTAAAAATCTTCAAGTCCTTTCTGCATATTTTGCAGACGGCTACTCGAGGATGTTCTCCTCTTTTCAACCATGACTTATATTTGATATTTTCGAGCCAGAGCTCATTAAAACGGCAGCCTCCCGGCATTTTGACCACACACACGCGCGCTGTTCTCAGATAGCACAGCTAAAAACACTACGGGTAGAGCCGAGCCACATTTCATTTTGCGTGAAAGGCGATTTCAAAATAGGCTCAATCGAATCGCTCCGACTTATTTTATTTCTTTGTCTAAACAAACCAAACTATTCAGTCAGATAGCGATTTATTATTAAATCTATGTCTTTGTCTATGGCATTTTTAAGACCTCTGAAAATGGATTTAAGACATTTTAAGACAAACTAAGGCCTTAATTATTGATAAACAAATTTAAGACTTTTTAAGACTTTTTAAGGATCCGCGGACACCCTGTAGTCGTTATGCCAATTCCCAATCCCCTTCCTGGTCGTTGCGCACTCTACCCCCTACCGTCGGTCTGGGAGGGCGGAGACTATCACATGCTTCCTCCGACACATGTGTAGCCAGCCCACCACTTCTTTTCACCTGGCAGCGAGGACTCTCACTGGGGGAGTGTAACGTGTGGAAGGTTCACACTACCTCCCCCAGATCCTTCCCTCGCTGTGCAGGTGCCCCGACCGAACTGTAGGAGTCGCTGTTTACAACGACCAGGACCCACCCCACCGGCCAATTGTGTCAGTATGGACGGTCAACCAAGCCGGAGGTACCGCATCCTACCATTCTGTCGTGAGGGGGACATGTGATAATCCTACTGTTCTGTCGTGAGGGGGACATGTGATAATCCTATTGTTCTGTCGTGAGGACGACATGTGATAATCCTACTGTTCTATCGTGAGGGGGACATGTGATAATCCTATTGTTCTGTCGTGAGGACGACATGTGATAATCCTACTGTTCTGTCGTGGGGGGGGGACATGTGATAATCCTACTGTTCTGTCGTGGGGGGGGACATGTGATATTTTCTATTTTTATTACAGGTTCAAAACCGTCATGTATTAAACTGTGTGGGTATCAAACAAGAAAGACTGCCAGGCTTTAAAACTGTAGGACCCAGGCCTAGAACTGCCCCCCGAGAGAGGGAACTGCGCCCTGAGAGGGAGGTTTGCCCTGAGTGGAAGGTTCAAAGGGTCAAAGTGGGTATAAAACAGGAGGGAAGACTGTCAAGTTTTAAACTGTGGATACCAAACAGAGAAGGTAAAGACGACTTTGAACAGTAATCCAGAACTATTTTATTTCACTGTAAAATAAATGAGATGACATGTACTGTTCTGTCGTGAGGGGGACATGTGATAATCCTATTGTTCTGTCGTGAGGAGGACATGTGATAATCCTCCTGTTCTGTCGTGAGGGGGACATGTGATAATCCTACTGTTCTGTAACACACCGGTAAGATGCATGTCCCGTATCACAGGGGAGGCAGCATGGCCTGCCCGCCCTAGAGGTAAAGAGGCCGGCCAGTAACTGAAAGGTCACTGGTTTAATCCCCGTCACTGACAGGAGTGTGTATTCTAGCTGTGAGCTGGTGACTGAAGGGTGGCTGGTATTACGTCTACGGTGGCTACCATTTCTGCCCAAGTGCCCTTGAGCAAAGCACTGAACCCCAAAACTGCCCCAGGGGCGCTGCACTGTGGTTATGTATGTGTAACTAGGAGGGATATGTGAAAAGACAAATTTCAATTGCCTTGTATACATTGACAATAAAGTAATCTTCTTCTTCATGTCCTTCTTGCAACAACGATAGGATTAAGGTTTAAAAGAAAATCTGTGAAATGCCCCTTTAACTTGGACCTGAACGTAGAATAAATCCAACAGCAGAAACCCACCTGGTGCATCTTAGCTTTAGCAGCTTCTATCATGGCAGCAAACTCTGCCTTCTGGTTCGCTGCATCTCTGTTGTTATGCTAGAAGGAAAAACAAAAATCAATCAAAAAGGAAAAAGTACACATATATATTTAAGTACATATATATATGTTAAAGAGTTCAAGAAAAGGCTTTTAGGAGAATGTACAGCTTTCATGGTTAACAGGTTTCTAAATTAAATTGATTAACATTAATGGATTAATTCCCATTAATGTTGGGAATTACTTCACCATTAATAACCAGGGTCAATACAATGGAGAGATGTTGGTGTTAGCCATTAGCAAACACTGCAACAAGCCCATTTAGAATGTTTTGCAGGCACAATCCAACTCACACAACACCGAAATGCTCTGTGCAAAAGGTAATGCAAGTACAGACTGCATAGTCTTTAGCTAATAAAACATAACTTTCCGTTGATTAAATATCCCTAATGTTTAATGCAGAATGTAGTCACAGTCACCACATCACAACAGACAGGTTGGAACAAACGATACACAGGTTCAAGTCTGATGATGATACAGACAAATAAAATTCACAAATGAAGGATTTTCTGAAGTCAGGTTACCTCTCCTTTGCCACTTTTGCTGTTTCCCTGTACAGAGAGTTTCTCCAACATGGCGAGGAGATGGAGGGCCTTCTCTGGTTGGAAGGTCAGCAGGTACAGGTCCACCAGCAGGAAACACACTGCCTGAGCGAACCGCTCTACAGGAACAAAGAATTACACCATCAAGCCATGACAAACTTTATGTTAGCATTTTAAAACACCTAGTGACATACCAACACCACGGTCTCACTGCCAATGCAGATTCTGTACTGATAGAATCCAACACCTTTATTGATTTAATTGAATCCCTTATACCGATTGTATTGGCATCGTTTTGGGTCACTATCGCGACGGTGGTGCTGTGGAATGATAGAAATACCACGATACTAGGGCGGCTAGGTGGTGTAGTGGTCTAAGGCACTCGCCACCAGTGTGGAGACGCTAGGATTCGCGTGTTCGAATCCAGCTCTCCACATTGTTTTTCAGTTTGGCTGGTCGTCCGCAGTAATACACATTGGCCGTATTACGGGGAGGGAAAAACTGAAGGGTGGGGATCGAACGTTGTGAACAAGCGACTCCTACAAGTCGGTTGGTGCGCCTGCGCAGTAGAATCAGGAAGTGTCGGGGGCAGCGTGAGCCTCCCACGCGTTACTCCTCGACACTGAGAGGTCGAGCTGCGCAGGTGAAAAGATGCGACTGCTGTTACCTCAAGTACCGGAGGGGACTTGTGCTATGTATGACTTAGTCCTCACTGCAGCCGGCTTGTGGGAGGCAAGAAACAGCGTTCGTGACAGGGGAGGGTTGAATTGGATGATACGAAATTGGGATGGGAGAAAATATAGAAAATGGGAGAAAAAGTGGATCAAAAAAAAGAAATACCACGATACTTTTCAGAAATACCACGATACTTTTCAGAAATACCACAATACTTTTCAGAAATACAAATACCACGATACTTTTCAGAAATACCACAATACTTTTCAGAAATACCACAATACTTTTCAGAAATACAATACTTTTCAGAAATACCACGATACTTTTCAGAAATACCACGATATTACCACAATACTTTTCAGAAATACCACAATACTTTTCAGAAATACAATACTTTTCAGAAATACCACGATAATACCACAATACTTTTCAGAAATACCACGATACTTTTCAGAAATACAAATACCACGATACTTTCAACTTTTCAGAAATACCACGATACGTTTCAGAAATACCACGATACTTTCAACTTTTCAGAAATACCACGATACTTTTCAGAAATACCACAATTTTATTGGCGCTATTTTGGCATGGTCTGCTCAACGACTACAACTCAATAAGGAGACATCTTTAGTTTTATATCTCTGTGGAACTCCTTTTGTTTTCAGTTTTTTAGGTCATGTGTTTTTTGTATGAGATTGTTGTCGTTGTTGTGATGTTTTATTGTGATTATATAGAATATTGTGTGGTCTCCAGGAACAATAGCTGCTGCTTCTGCTACATCCTAATAAATTAAACGATTGCTGACTTAGATCACTGGACAGATATTATTGAGATATAATAATTTTCTCTCCATTAGTATCTAACATACATCTCTGTGTGAAAAGGCAGCAAGTACACTCATGTCACTTTATTTTCTACATGTTCTGGTGGTATCAGGGTTTCCGTTAGAAAAAATTGTTGCCGGCCTCAGTGTCAAATGAGAGAAATTCCGGTCAGAGTTTATTGAGCTTAAAAACAATTGATAGACAAAAGAATGACAACAAAACAAAAGAATGACATCATCAAGGCATGTAGATTTATAATATTTTTACTTAAAACTAGGCTACTTTTGCGTATAGTCATTATATTCCAAATAAAATAAGTCCAGAGACTCCGTGCTGCTGCCGACTTTAAATCAAATAGGTGTCTGGGCAGTCGCCCGACATTAATAAACAGCAGTCTGTTATAATCACATTTTTATGAGCTAACGAATTCCGTTATATTGGACATTTGTATTAATTATATCAAGCGAAGAACTGAGAAATTTGGCAGAGAGAGACGGCAACATTATCGTGGGTTTGCGTTAGGGCTGGGCGATATGGAAAAAAATCATATCGCGATAACGATATGATAATTTTATTTTATTTCTCGATATCGATAATTATCGAATTGTTATAAGTATAAAAAAAATTAAAAAATTAAAAATAAAAACATTTTTTTTTAACAACAGATGTATGTTTATTTTGCAGCAATTCTTTGTCATTGCCGCCATCTTTAGTGTTACATCCCCTCACACTCCAGTTCTCAGGCTGCAGCTGGTTTAAAAGCTAAAGTAAACCGGCTTCTCTGCTGGCTGTGGCTCCAGAGGAGTTGAACAGTTCTGGCTCTGCTAGTTTATTTTCGATCTTTTGGCGCTTTTTTGGTGGACAAACCACCGCACATGTGCACTGTGACTCGTGACTGGAGTCTAGTTCTGCTAGCACACATAGCCTACTGTGTACAGACGGTTTCAAAATGTATTTTAAATTAGAAAGCAAACAAAATAAATGGACAAGAGAAAAAGAAATCTGAATTTGGTCAGTATTGTCATTTGGACAAGCAAAGCCATTACTTTAAGTTGCAGGCAAGAAAGACAAGTCTGTCCACTGTCTCTGGTTTTAAAACTGCCCTGTTGCAGGTAAAAAAAAAAAAAAAAACGATTTTTCGATTTTTTTTTAATTTCGATATTCGATATCGATTATTAAAATATATCGCGATATTTATCGTTATCGTTATATCGCCCAGCCCTAGTTTGCGTGACAACTCTCTCTCTCTCCACCTCCCAATGACTTATTTGCGAGAGTATGTCGATGCAGAGCAGCAGATTCAGCTGTTTTCTGGCTCTATCTGGGGACCGCTCAGCAGCGCCCCCCACCCAACAGCTGAATTGCCAATGGCTGAATTGGAGTACTGCACTGTGCCGCTGCAGCTCCGGCTCTGCAGCTGCACATGCATTCGCAAACCCAGCACTAAGCTCTCGCTGACAACGTCGTTGTCATTATTAGAAGCAACGATGAAACAAATGTAATGATTGTTTCGTTCATCGCATAGGCTATTTAATTTTAGCCTATTTTAATACAATTCAAATAATCAAATTGTGCTTAGAGGGAATTATTTTCACCGGACATTAAGACCGGAGAGAATAAATATGTCGGACTTCAACAGATTTTGACGGTCAAATACCGGTAATTACCGGCTAACGGAAACGCTGGGTGGTATCTGATTTTAGTATTGGATGAATTCTCAGATACTGATATGATGCGTTAGCCTGGTACAGGCCTGATAGATTACTGATATGATGCGTTAGCCTGGTACAGGCCCGATATCCGATATGATACGTTAGCCTAGTAGTAATCACCATTACGTACCAAACGGTTCCAGAAACTGGTACAGTCTTTCTCCTATGGAAATGGCCTCTGAATACTGACGCATGTGGTAGTGAATGATGGCTTGATTGTAGTACAACAAACTATTTTCAACATCATCCAGACCTTCGCTGTCTTCCACTGAGGTGTGAACCTTTGAGGACAAAACGACAAAAAACAAATTTATAATAAATATATGAAGTTCAGATTGAGATGCAGATAAACGAGAACAACAACTTTTACACTATCAAAAGCACAGTTCCAACTCGCTGTATTTGATTTGATTTGATTTGATTTTATTAGGGATCCCCATTAGCTGGTGCGATAGCAACCAGCTAGTCTTCCTGGGGTCCACACACAAAAAAAACATAAAACAATCACCATTGCAAAAAAACAAAATTATTAAAAGTCAGTACACACAATGCATAATGAATTTGAGTTTGCAAGCTAACATTAAAGACAAAATAAAATACCCATGCATTTAGCATTTTTATATTATATATTAGATTTAGATTATTGGATTATTAGATTATATATTGCATATATTTAGCAATGAGATATTATATGATTTAGATATGAAATATGATTAATTGAAAATGGGGGACCCTGATGTAAACAAGACGAAAGTCTTTCTCTGGTCTTCATCCTCCAGTCAGTCCACTGTTGTTGTATTGAGCTGTACTGTACCCATTCTGCAATATGTTAAAGTTTTAAATCAATCAATCAATAGGATTTTAGCATTTTTATGAAACTACTGTATATTTGTATGTCTCTAAATGTTTTGATGAATTGAAAATGGAGGACCCTTATGTAAAAAAGCCGAAAGTCTTTTTCTGGTCTTCATCCTCCAGTCAGTCCACTGTTGTTGTATTGAGCTGTACTGTATTGTACCCATTCTGCAATCGTTAATAACGTTCATTCATTCAGCCGGCAACAGAATAATTTTGATTGACAGTCGAGTCTGCCAATTACGTCACACCGCTTGTACCCGCCCTGCTGTTCTTAGCACCAATCGGCAAGCAGCGCTATTCTTTTTTACATTCCTGAATGCCCTCCATTGATTTTAACGAGAGCTCAGCTCAACGACAACAACAGCTCACCGCAGCCGACGAGTGATTACTAGCGCACCGCAGCATGACAACGAGGCATAATGATTTTACTGCAACAAATGTTATAATAAAAGCCTTTCCATACACCTGTCTGATTGAAAACTTTATTAACAGACCGCAGAATGGGCACACACAACTCGGCACGGACTGAGATATGAACAGTAACGCTTGCTATCTATGTCGTCATCGGACGTTGCTATGTTTGGGTAAATACGCTGATGTGTAACTATATAACGTGTAACTATATAACGTGTAACTATATAATGTTGATGCCACAAAACGAATGCCTTTGTTAATCATAAGTACTAACTTTGATGCAGTAGTGCGTGTGTGGGAGCGGCGTTGTTCAAAAGTTTGAACGGGGTGGACCAGATTGACGCGACACAATCCTCTTGGGTAAAACATCACAATATCCACGATACGTTAAAAAAGTGTATCGTTAATGAACTGTACCCGATATTTATATAAAATCGTCATATCGCCCAGCCCTAATTATCGATGCAGTTTATTCGTGATACACGCTATATTAAAAAATCCAACTGAATACGATCCTAAACGTTATGACTAGGGATGTCCGATATTATCGGCCTACCGATATTATCGGCCGATATCGGCATTAAAATGTGATATCGGAAAATATCGGTATCGGTTTTCAAAAAAAAATATATATATATATATATTATTTTTTTTACATTTCTATAACCTTTATTTACCCAGGCAAGCAAGTAAGAACAAATTCTGATTTTATTTATTGTCAAAAGTATGCATAATGTTGTGTTAATTCCACAACAAGAGATATGTAATGTTAATAATTACCTGAAATTATTAAATTTTTGGGGGGGGGGGAACCCTGCATATATCGGTATCAGAAATTAAGAGTTGGACAATATCGGTATATCGGTAAAAAAAAAGCCAATATCGAGCATCCCTAGTTATGACTCATCATGCGCGGATGAACGGGGTCGGGGGGGGGGGGGGGGGGGGGTCGTTTATAATTCCGTGATCGTCAGTAAATGCTTTATGTAGTATGGGTGATATATTGATCAGAGCAGTTTGCATTGCATAAACAATCACGCTGAAAATGATGTCAGCGTTCTCTTACCGTTCGCCGATGAGACTGGAGGAAAAGATCCCACTTATTTGACGTGGATCGACTAGATCCATTTCCGGTTTGTATAATAAACGCCCAAATCATATCGATTATTGAGTTATGGCAGCGATCCATATACACGGATGTGTGTCTAGAGTCCCGCAACAATATGAGAGTGCCGGACGCATTTCCCAGATGCACGGAGATCACCAGAGATCCATTTCCGGTTGTAACTCCCCGATCATCCACCAGGCGGCAGTATTGAAGCGTTGCAGAGTTGTGCAGGCTCCCACTGTATCAGCCGAGGCTGGGTGAGGGAATTATGAATACCATGGTGAAAAAATTAAATATGATCTCAATAACGTCATACGTCGTGGATTGGCAGAATTAGCATGACCTTGAAACACGTTGTACGACGTTATTGGCGCCCAATGTGTTAAAGGATAAGTTGAGAAGTTTGGACCCCTAGCTAAATTTCCTACTCATCAATGATGTGGCCGAAGGTGAGTCCTTTCTCACAATCCATGCTATGCTTCATAATGGATACCCAGCTCCTCTCCTTAACACTTTCTTTGCCAGGCTTATGTACATCCTTATACCATCCTCTGCCAGCTCTATTTGTCTATGGAGAAGTTCCCCTTCTTTGCAGGGCTATAACTTTTTAAATTGTATTGCTAAATTGACATTACTATGGCCCATTCAACGTCAATTATCTATCGTTCAGGATGTAGGAACGTTATAATTCTTCATTCATACTAAAATACGGTCTAAATTATTAATATGTTTTTATCGTTTTCTGCAGCATTGTGCAGAACGTGATTTATAGCCCTAAATGCATTATATTGATGATCAAATACAGTTTGATAGCGATCAGCGCGAGATAAAAAATTTCAAATGGACGTGCTTCTAGAAGTATCATCTGATGTTGACCGGATGGGGGGGGGGTCGTTTATAATTCCGTGGCCAACGTTAGATGATTCATCTATTGTGGGTGATATGATCATTAGAGCAGTTTGTATCGAACACGTTAAAAAAAACGCTGAAACTTACCCCAGTCTCCTCGGGCCGTTGGGCGATGAGCAAAAATATTCCCATTATGGGATGTTGAAATATGCGATCCATCTCCAGGTTGTATAATAGTATATACGTCCAAATCATGTTGTTTATCGAGTTATTGGTAACGGATCGCTATCCATTGTGTCTAGCTCGAGTCCCGGGACCTATAGCGAGTGATCGGACCGAATTTGGATGAGCACAAGTTTCCGTTTCCGGTTTGGGCGATCCGCCGATCGGCCACCAGATGGCGCTCTTGAACCGTTGGAGAGTTGAGAGGGGATCAACAGTAGATCTCAAGTCTCCGCGGGAGAAATATGATTGCGATCACAGATTTTTGAAATATTGATCTCAATGACGTGTTACGGCATCATTGGCAGAATTAGCATGGCGGGGAATGACGAGTTAAGGCGTCCTTGGCGATTAAAGTGTTAATTAGCCACACAACTAATGTAAAGTTAAGGTGGGCAACTGTATATAAAAAAAAAAGCACTGCTACTATCATCTACTATGTCTATACTACCATACCTATACTACTACCAACTATGCAATATGTCATAAATGTATAGATGTAGCAGTACCGTCTATCTGTATGTCATATATGTCCTGATGAATTGAAAATGGGGGACCCTGATGTAAACAAGACGAAAGTCTTTCTCTGGTCTGCATCCCCTTAACAATTGTGTGTATTGAGCTGTACTGTACCCATTCTGCAATTTGTTAATAAAGTTTTCAATCAATCAATCATATACTACCACATACTATGTCTATACTACTACCACTATGCTACTATGTCTATAATACCACCTACTATGCTAATATGTCTAGTACACTACTATCTACTATAATATAATATCTGCTATCTGACTCTTAATAAAACACTGCACTGACTCTGGTGCAGTGTTACTATGGTTTGGACCACTTATACCAGCATCCCTATAACTACCGTCTGATTGAATCCTGCCACTCACTACTACTACTACTACTGATAACACTATGATCATTAGTACTTCTATGTTCTATTATTACTACTACCTATCCTACCTGTACCCCTTACCTGTGAGAAACGCACCACAACAAACATTTCAATAGTTACCTGGTGTTTCATTGCCATAAGGCTCTGCTTCAAAGTCCCTGTAGTGGTTTGGCCACTCTTGTAAAACTCTGCAACAGCTCTATTCATTGCAATCTTGTAGTCATCTTTGTTCAGCTCTTGCAGGGGTTCCAGTTGTTTCAGAGACTCCTCGTACTTCCCAGCCTGTCGACAGCAAGCATCGGTGCGTTTAATATTAAGATGTTCCTGTCGACCCAACAATCCGTACAATACATAATGTCGCCAACAAGGGCACCGCCTCTCTGGGACCAAACAGACTCAGTAGAGTTGACTCACAGTGAATGCTTCATATGCACTTGCAGCCATTTCTTTCTCCTGATTTGCCGTCCCGGGGGAAGAATTGTCGTGCTTTGCTTCGCTTTGCTCTGATGAAATAATGGGAGGGGGACATTGTGTGTAAAATTTGATCCATAATAAAGAAAACACTGCTGTAATTCTATCCGGCCACTTTCCTGCTCGGCGTGTGTTGACATCATCACGACGTGCAGCATATGAAACGTTATCCAGGCAGCAGGGCAAGGACGTTAGCTAGCGGCCCATTATTGAGCTAACGTTAGCTAGCTAAGTTAAGTGAAGTGGCAACACGTCTGTCTTAGCAAATGAGCTGGAACTAAAGTCACTGTGTACGTGAACATTACCTGCCTCGAAATTCAATCCAGCGTCCGTTGCCACAGTTTTGCAACGACGAGGCTAACAGCAGCTCTCTCTCCCAGCGGTTAGCATGATGCTAGCACTAATGACACACACAGAATGTTAGCTCGCTATTAGCCAACGTTAGCTGAGATACTCACCTGTATTTTCTGCCATATCTGGGGCCTTTTAATGACAAGTATAACTCTTTAAGTTTGTAATTGTGATAAATAATTCCGTAAATGACGCTGACCGGCGAAACGAGGGCATACGGGTTAACTAAATGCTTAAAATTCACTGTTTGACTGACGGGATGAGATGAAATCCGCTCTAAACAGATTCTTCTTTTGGTAAACTTGTGTGACGCAGGCAGCAACCGACACTTATAGCACTGCCATCTAGTGGACTGGAGGAGCCGGACTACACACACACACACACGCGCGCACGCACACACACTTTACGCTTGTAGACTAGTCACACACAGGCTGAAACAGAAGATACAAAATATTTCCGGTATTATTGTTATTATTATTGTTGTTGTTGTTGTTGTTGTTGTTGTTTTTACCTATAAATTGTGGGCGACAGATTAAAGAAAGAAATAAAGATGCATTTTCATTATAGGACCAACTGTCAATATTTTGTATGTATGTATATACAAATGTATTGTAGCACTACCATAATTTCTACTGTATAATTGACTATATTTCATAGCTGTCAACATTGGGATTTGAAAAAACGGGAGAGCTCAGCTGCTGAGCTGCCTCGTTGCTGCCATCATCTGGTCAAAACCTGTATGTACCCAAGGACTGGGTGAACTACTAATTGCTACATTAAATTAATCAGATACCTGGTTGAAAGTTAAATGCTGTGTACATCTCTGCATTAAATGAATGGAAGTGTCAGTGTTTCTGTAGAGGAGATGGAACGCCTGCTCTTGTCGGCACTGCGCAGCCGTGGAATCGCAAGGCCATAGATTTAGAATAGATAGAAAGGGCACATTGTGGTGTATCATAATTAATTTGTTGAATACAATATGATTTTTATAACGTTGACACAAATTAAGGAATATTTACACTAAGTTCTCTTTTACCTCTTATTCATTAATTAATTTAATTGTAGGTACTGTTTATATTGTACATAGTCCTGTGTGTTGTATATTGTGTCCTATGTTACTTTTGTGTTTATTGTCTCTTTCTATATACACCGTGGGAAGGGGGGCACGTAATTGAATTTTTCTGTATGTCTTGCACAAATTGGAAAATGACAAAGTTGACTTTGACTTTTAACATGTGTCTATAGTGTCAGACACTAATTGTAATGTTAAAAACGGATACTGCTGTAATATAAAGTGAAATTCTACCATGCCTCAATGTATAAACTTTAAACATGCACTAAATGTTAATGTTAGAAATGTTAATTTCCATTATTTCCACCATGTGCAACATTTCCTAAGAACAGCAATGTCCAAATCTGTGCTATGAGCTCAATTCTCCCGGTACATGCAGAAGTAGAATTGCTGTCTTGTTTATGAATGAGTAGAAATGAAAAACGGAAATCTTGTTTTATTAAAGTAGTTTTGACATGTGATATAGATAAATATATTGTTCCATTGTGTATTGATTAACTTTACATTTTCGCTTCATTACTTTACAAAAGTTATACTGGCACATGGGTCTAATACAGCAATGGATTATGGGTAAATGCAACGTTAAAGCAGTGCCAATGTAAGACTGACTTTACATTAAACAAATGACAATAATATAGTATAGAGTAGGGTATTATTTGGACTAAAGAATGGTGTTGTCTCACCCTACTCGTATGTTGAGGGAGAGCACCATACATTATTGTCATAATCACAGCAAGAGCATTCTTCACTCCTCCTCATCCCCCCTTCACATCCACCACACACCTTCCTCACTCCTCTTCATCCTCCCTTCCATCCACCACGGAAGCCTCTTCATCCTCCCTTCCACCCACCACAGAAGCCTCACGCCCATATATGGTCAGCACTCCTTCACCCCCTGTCACGCAACTCAGCTGCACCTCATCTCCTGATTCACACGCTGCCAGGCACCTCACTCTTCACAGCTGTATCCCATTCCCTGATCACCAAGGCCCTACTTCTACCGGAGGATGCTGACCAGAAGTCGTCGTGGTGTTATTATCATTACCTAGGACCTCCGTTCCAGCGAGCCCCTGTCTGGACCCCTGGAGCTATACTAAGGAGTTCCTGCTCACTCTCTCGACACGGACCTGTGTCTTCTGTCCGCAGTAGCACTGGAGTGCACCTGCTCTCATTGCCCCAAGAACATTCTCTCTTCTCCTGTGTTCAGCGATTGGGCTCTGCCATTCTCACAGAACACCACGACCAATGACGTCAGAACCAGCTACACTCGAGATCGAGGAATGGAGGAAGTTTCAGAGGCAGTCCGTGAGTATCATCAACGGCCAGACCGCTCGGGTAGACTAACTCGCCCACTCAATAGATGCAGTCACTGCTCAGCTTACCGCTCTCACACTCGGCTCTGCGGAGCAAGACAGACAATATGGCCGTTTCGAGGCATACGTCACGGCTCAGCAAGCCTCGCCAGACACCCCACCCATGGCTGCGATTCCCCTGCACAGAGAGCCCCACGTTCCCGCACCGGAGGGTTATGACGGGAGCGTCTCCAAATGTCGAGCCTTTATCTTTCAATGTTCGTTAGTATTCGGGCAACAGTCACACACTTTCCAACGTGAGAAGTCTAAAATCGCTTACCTGTCGGCCCTGCTCACGGGTCCTGCGCTAGAATGGGTGACCGCTCTCCACTTCAATAATTCTCCCCTCTGCGAGTCATATTCCGCATATATTGACGACTTGCGCAAAGTCTTCGACCACCCTCCGGGGGGCTCGGATAGAGCAGCCGGCGTATTCACAATCCGCCAAGGAAATCGCAGTGTGAGCGAATACGCAATCGAATTCCATATCCTGACAGCCGGCTCCAACTGGGGTGACACGCCACTACGAGGGGCTTTCCGCCAAGGCCTGAGCGACGTTCTAAAAGATGAACTGGCATCTAAAGAAAGGCCGGATTCCCTAGACGAGTTAATCCATTTAGCCAGGGAACTGGATATGCGCCTTCGTGACCTAGACCGCTCGCGCCTTCCTCCCAACAAACGCCGTCACAGGCTCGCGACAGGGGCATGTTTTGCGGTCAACTCGGTCACTCCGTTGCTTCATGTTCGATTCGCCCAAACGACAGAGCTCGGCAGTGACGCTGGCCATCTGTTCGATCCTTGATATTGCTCCCAGCTCCGGTCCGACCATGCAATTCAGTGCCACGCCGTGTCTCAATGGCCAATCACTCCCGCTGTCCGCCCTGGTCGACTCAGGTGCAGACGAGAATCTCATCGACGCTGGGGTTGTCTCCCACTACCACATTGCTACCGACACCCTGCCAATACCCCGTGATGCTTGCGGGTTAAACGGGAAGTTGTTCACGCGAATAACTCGCCACACTGTACCCCTCTGCCTCCTGTTGTCAGGAAACCATAGCGAGAGTATCCGCTTCCATGTCACCAACTCTCCCCACAATCCCATTGTCCTTGGCATGCCGTGACTAAAACTACACAACCCCCGTCATAAACTGGCCTACTGGCCTGGTGACAAGTTGGAGCGCTCACTGTCACGTCTCCTGCCTGCAATCAGCTCGGCCACCACTGGGGGTCGCTGGTTCTCGCCTTCCCAACGAACCCATTGACCTGTCTGCTATTCCTCCTGTCTACCATGATTTAGAGGCTGTATTTAGCAAACAACAGGCTCTCCCCCTACCTCCTCATCGCCAATATGACTGTGCTATTGATCTACTCCCAGGAGCGCTGCTCCCCGCTAGTCGCCTGTTCAACCTCTCACGCCCAGAGAGGGAGTCTATGGAGAAATACGTCCATGAGTCCTTGGCCTCTGGCATTATTACTCCCTCCTCCTCTCCTGTCGGCGCGGGGTTCTTTTTCGTGTCCAAGAAGGATCGTTCCCTTCGCCCCTGTATCGACTATCGGGGTCTCAACAACATCACAATCAAGAACAAGTACCCCCTGCCTTTGATTAACTCTGCTTCTGAGCCCCTGCAAGGTGCCACCGTCTTCACAAAGCTGGACCTCAGGAATGCCTATCACCTTGTCCGCATCCGGGAGGGGGACGAATGGAAGATGGCCTTTAAGATCCCGCTCGGTCACTTCGAGTACAAGGTAATGCCCTTTTGGCTGACCAACGCCCCTGCTGTCTTCCAGGCCCTTGTCAATGACGTTCTCCGTGATGTCCTTAACCGCTCCGTTTTTGTTTATTTGGATGACATTCTGATTTTTTCCCGCTCCATGGAGGAGCACGTCCAGCATGTCTGCCGGGTCCTCCAACGCCTTCTGGATAACAAGCTGTTCGTCAAGGCGGAGAAGTGTGAGTTCCACATCTCCTCCATCGGGTTCCTCGGTTACATCATCGAGGGCGGCAAGATCCGGGCGGACCCTGAGAAGATCAAGGCGGTGTCCGACTGGCCCCGGCCCGCCAACGTCAAGCAGCTCCAACGCTTCCTGGGGTTTGCTAACTTCTACCGGCGCTTCATCAGGGACTACACCCGGGTCGCTGCACCCCTCACCCAACTCACCTTGCCTTCCGTGCCCTTTGTCTGGTCTGACAGAGTGGACTCCGCCTTCGCCGAGCTGCGCCGGCGCTTCACCTTTGGACCCATCCTCGTCCAGCCGGACGCGTCCCGCCAGTTTGTGGTAGAGGTGGACGCCTCTAGTACCGGAGTAGGGGCGGTCCTTTCCCAACACTCCGCTCTTGACCAGAAACTGCACCCCTGCGCCTTCTTCTCGCACCGCCTGACCCCAGCTGAGGTCAACTACGACATCGGAAACCTGGAGCTCCTGGCAGTCAAACTAGCCCTGGAGGAATGGAGGCACTGGCTGGAAGGCTCAGAGATCCCCTTCCTGGTCTGGACGGACAACAAGAACCTTGCCTACGTCCAGACGGCCAAGCGCCTGAACTCCCGCCAGGCCCGCTGGGCACTGTTCTTCGCCGGGTTTAACTTCACCTTGACCTACAGGCCAGGCTCCAAGAACACCAAGCCTGATGCTCTCTCCCGGCAGTTTGTCCCCGAAGAGGGTCCCACACACCCTGACACCATCCTCTCCTCCTCCTGCTTGGTGGCCGCCGCCACCTGGGAGATCCAGTCCATCGTCAGGGCGGCTCAGCGCGTCCAGCCGGACCCAGGTAACGGCCCACCTAATCGGCTTTTTGTCCCCGACCTCGTTCGCTCCCAGGTGCTCCAGTGGGTTCACGCTTCCCGGTTCGCCTGCCATCCTGGGATCGACCGTACCCTGTCCCTGCTGGAGCGGCACTTCTGGTGGGTCTCCATGAGGGCAGACACCCGCGCCTTTGTCCTTGCATGCACCGTCTGTGCTCGTGGAAAGGCTTCCCACCGACCACCCGCCGGGCTCCTCCGTCCGCTCCCTGTTCCCGGTCGGCCCTGGACTTCGTCACCGGCCTTCCTCCCTCACACAGTAACACAGTTATTCTCACTATTGTTGATCGTTTCTCGAAGGCCGTGCACTTTGTTGCTCTCCCCAAACTCCCCTCTGCTTCAGAGACCGCGGACCCGATGGTGCTCCACGTCTTCCGCCTCCATGGGATCCCGGTGGACATCGTCTCCGACAGGGGCCCTCAATTCGTCTCCCAGGTCTGGAAGGCCTTCTACCGGGCCCTGGGGGCCACGGTCAGTCTCTCCTCCGGGTACCACCCACAGACCAACGGCCAGTCGGAGCGGGCCAACCAGGACCTGGGATCCGCCCTCCGCTGCATGACAACCCGGGACCCCTCCGGCTGGAGTACTTTCCTGCCGTGGATCGAGTATGCCCACAACTCTCTGTCTTGGGCGGCCACAGGTCAGTCCCCCTTTGAGTCCTCTCTGGGCTACCAACCCCTGCTGTTCCCTGCCCAGGAGGGGGAGATCGCTGTCCCATCGGTACAGGACCACCTTCGCAGCTGCAGGAGGATTTGGGAGGACACGAGGGCCGCGCTTCTCAGCTCCGCGGACCAGAACCGTCGCTTCGCCGACCGCCACTGGACCCCGGCTCCCGACTATCAACCAGGTCAGATGGTATGGCTCTCGTCTCGGGACCTGCCGCTCAAGTTTGTTTCCCGTAAACTAACCCCCCGTTTCGTTGGTCCCTACAAGATTCTGTCCCTCATCAACCCCTCAGTCGTCAGACTCCAGCTCCCCTCCCATATGCGGATTCACCCCTCTTTCCATGTCTCCCCCTGCTCCGGAGCCTCCCCCTCCGCTGGTCATCGACGACCACCCGGCCTACATTGTGCGGCGCCGCGGCCGCGGCTACCAGTACCTGGTCGACTGGGAGGGCTACGGTCCAGAAGAGCGCAGCTGGATCTCCCGCCAGATGATCCTGGACCCGGATTCGTCCGGGATTTCCATCGGGCCAACCCTGACAAGCCTGGGCCGCCAGGGGGCGCCCGTAGAGGGGGGGGTCCTGTCATAATCACAGCAAGAGCATTCTTCACTCCTCCTCATCCCCCCTTCACATCCACCACACACCTTCCTCACTCCTCTTCATCCTCCCTTCCATCCACCACGGAAGCCTCTTCATCCTTCCACCCACCACGGAAGCCTCACGCCCATATATGGTCAGCACTCCTTCACCCCCTGTCACTCAACTCAGCTGCACCTCATCTCCTGATTCACACGCTGCCAGGCACCTCACTCTTCACAGCTGTATCCCATTCCCTGATCACCAAGGCCCTACTTCTACCGAAGGATGCTGACCAGAAGTCGTCATGGTGTTATTATCATTACCTAGGACCTCCGTTCCAGCGAGCCCCTGTCTGGACCCCTGGAGCTATACTAAGGAGTTCCTGCTCACTCTCTCGACACGGACCTGTGTCTTCCGTCCGCAGTAGCACTGGAGTGCACCTGCTCTCATTGCCCCAAGAACATTCTCTCTTCTCCTGTGTTCAGCGATTGGGCTCTGCTTAAAACCCATTCTCACAATTATACACTGAGAAACCACGGCCGAGAGTGAGCTCTCCGGGAACAACCCCACTTTGCCCGACAGTTTGTCAGCAACCGTCTGCCGGTCTGACTACCTGTGCTAATGTTCTAATCTATATTGCTGCCACCTGTCGTCACAGAGGGGAATTGCAGCCATTTTGTATAAATAAAATTAAAACGGGAGAAATACGGGGAAATATTTTAGCGGGAGAGAAGGTTGAAATACGGGAGAATCCGGGGAAAAACGGGAGGGTTGACAGGTATGCTATATCCTATATTTATGTCTACTATTATTATCATGCCGATACCTGTAGAATATACAACACCAGGATGGCCTGTATAGAATATGCCGATCTCAATCAGTCACATGCAGTCAGAGTGGCACCATTAGAGTACAGTACAACGGAAAGAAGTTTGGCATCCAACCAGAGTGCAAATGTAACAATAAAGTGCATTAACAATATACAACGTACAGGTGATTAAACTGGATATAAAATATATAAATGAGTACTACTGAGTAATAGTGCCAATCAGATGTAAAAATCTAACCTTTGTACTGTCTTTTACAGTTTTATTATTTTTATTAGTTTAAAAAAAAATGCACGTACAGTACTTACATTACAAAAAAACACATTGGGACAGGGGGGGGTTCCTATACTGTCTTTTACTATCATGCACTTTGCTACTAAATAATCGTCCTTGCCTATATTACTACCTATACTGTATGCTAATATGTCTACTACTAATGCACTCAAGACTATAGCGCCCAAGTTCAACACTGTTTGATGAACAATGTTACTTAGCTGCCAGAGTTGTAAACCAATTCCTGCTGACCTGTTGTACAGAACTGTAAGAAGTCACTTTGGATAAAAGTGTCAGCTAAATTACTAAATATAAATGTAAATGTATTATGTACAGTGATACAGGTATAAAGACACTATGGTAGGAAGTCATACTGATCAGTGGTATACCTAGTAAGAGTAGGTAAGGGATATGTACAGATTGAATGATATAGATATAGGATCTGCAGATATGTAAAAAGGATTATTTGCAGGTATATACAGACAGAATGATAAATATATAGTCAATATAACTATATGTATATGGTATATACAGCATTATTGTACATTTCCAGAGGGAAATTCAGCACCACAGATCGCTCACAATGAACATTTAGTTAGTCAAAAGTCAAAAATACGAATAAGAATAAGAATAAAATATAAATAAAAATACACGGTCAGAGATATACATTCTAAAATATGTATATACACACTAAAATTCAGAAATATACAGTCCAAAAATATACAGTAAAATGTCAAACTAAAATGTAAATGTCAGTTAGTAGTTAGGATTACATGGCAGACAGTGGCAGCATGTGCAGCATTGTATGTTCTCCCCTGTTATTTATTTATCTGTCTTGCTACCCAAAAGATAGGGCAAATATGGGTTATGGTCTCAGGGCACTAGACTTATGACTGTTCCTAGAGTTCTGACTGAATTAGAAAAGAACGCCTTTATGTTTATTTCACCATCTGCATGGAATAGCCTGCAAAATGTACTTACAGTTTTTTGTATTGCATAAACACTCAAATCAAAAGTATTACACAATTATCAAAAACCTTACACTCAAGGAACAAAACATGGGTCCAGATTTGCACCACCATAAGCGCAATGTCAGCCTCACACTGTTTGCAAAACAATACACACAGTGATTTGCAAAACACTAAACACACTTGCATTACATTAGAAGTATATCATGATGTCACTTCCTTGCTATTTCAAAGCACTGACTGTCAAATTGCCACACGAGCCAATTGGTTACACGAGCCAATTGGTTAAACACAGCCATCAGGTGCACACACACATGATTGGTTAATTCTAGACAAACCAGGTTTAAGCACTATAAAAATGCAGCAGGTGAGTTCACCTGTCTTCAACCAAAATGGAAGGAGAGTGAAGTACACAGAGAATGTGCAAATAATTATACAATACAGGGAATTCACCAAACTACACAAGACCAATGATGCAGACTGATGGAAATATCATTTATGTATCTCCATATACCCAAATCAGTCAACATGGCAACATGGAGAATCACATCAAAACATGTCCTATTTCCCCAGAAATTATGGACAGATCCAGCTAGGCGAAGAGATAATGTCTAGTATTTTCTGTACTATATTTTCAGAGAAATGTTTTTATTGTAACCTGTACTGGATACTGTATTTTATGTTTGTCTGATATTTGTTGAGCTTACATTGTTATGCATAGTGTGTGAAAACTGGGACATGTTTTGTTGTGATTCTCCATGTTGACTGATTTGGGTATTATGGAGAAATAAATTATATTTTCATCAGTCTGCATTGGTCTTGTGTAGTGGTTGGTGAATGATTGTATATTTGCACATTGTCTGTGTACTTCACTGAAAAGTATAATTGCTGTGTTTTAGTGTAACTGGTTCAAACTGAATTAAGTCACATGAAACGTGTGTGTTTCATGGTAACAAAACAAAAAAAATATATATATATAATTAACTCTGAATATAAAAATATGAGAAAAATAAACAGTGTAAACTATTTAATTAACCCTGAATACAAAAATATGAAAAAAATAAACAGTGGTGCATGCAAGTGAGGGTCTAACCTAACTAACTGACGTGTGTGTGTGTGTGTGTGTGTGTGTGTGTGTGTGTGTGTGTGTGTGTGTGTGTGTGTGTGTGTCCTACCGTTGACCATAAATAAACGATGGTACGTGGCTGGCTCTGTTTCCTTCTATTAACTGTCTGTAAGCTACTTGATACCATGGGCATGGTGTGTTGCCAGAACGGACACATGACGACAAACAGAAAGAGGAACCAAATGTCCCCCTAGAGAGACGCAATTCAGCAGAGACGCACTTCAGCAGAGTGCGCCCCTACAGAGATGGACAAGTTCAAAACTGTCCTCGGCTTTGCTACTAAACAGACAAATTTAGGTTTTGGTTTAGTTGCGTTGCTGACCGCAGGCGGGGAACAGATTTTCTCATCAACGGTGTTCAACTGTCCTTGCAACAACTGGAACTTTCTGTATGGAATGGTGTTTCTTTTAGTGCCGGCGTTGGCACTTTTGGTGATGGGTTACATCTTGAGCAAAAAAACTTGGAAATTGTTTACAGGAATTTGTCTTCGCAAAAAGAAATTAAAATTGTGTCGCTTGAAGACCTTACTCGCCTGTGGGATGGTGTTATTCCAGCTCTCTACCACGGCCGTGATAGCGCCCGCCAGCTGGATCGCCGTGGCGTTACTCAACGGTAATTACTTTCAGTGCGCAATGACTGGCATCAATGTAACGGTTTTCCAAAGTCACCTGTGCGCTGGTAACGCCTGGTCGTCCCAGTGCCAGCAGGAGCTGTACAGGTTCCCCTGCCCTGGAAAAAGCACCGTGCCAGACAGAGACAAAGATGATGTCCTGCGAACTCTGCGTGCTGTGTCTCAGGTGAAAACTTTATTATTTAATAATAAGATAGATCCCCTTGGCCTTGGGGAAATGCAGTATGGGGGATGGGAGGTACAGGTATGGGCAGGGTAATACAGAAGAAATACATAAATATAGCCAATACAATTAAACTTGAATATATAAAATATGAGACAAATAAACAGTGTAAACAATATAATTAACTCTGAATATAAAAATATGAGAAAAATGAAATTTACAGGTGAGGGTCTGTATCCTAACTGGTATGATATACGTCATACATTATATGAACCTGTATAGCTGCACTTGTCTCCATTATATTATGTTCAGCATGGCTGGGGCTGTACATGGAGGTGGTTGGGTGGGCGGGGTTGGATAGGCGGGGTGAGGGAAACTACAACTGTACAAGCAAAACTGTACATTGGAATATCGACAAAACCATACTTGGTTCTAAGAGGAGGGTCTCGTGTATTCTTGGGTTAGGTCATTTACTGTACATTGGAGGGGGTTGGGTTAGGACATTTACAGGGGCCAGTTTCGAATTGCAGCTAAACCATGATGATGATACAACAATCCCAGCCAGCTTTGGTCAGGTCTGGCCAGGTTGTGAAAGATGGCTGTCTCACCACTCGCCAGGGTTTAGTCATGGTTTGGCAAAGGTTCTAAATACAATGGAGACACTCACTGTGGGAGGGGATGATGAACTAATTTGTATTCTATATGTTATAAAATGTAAGCATTTTTGCAGTAAGTCAATATCACAGATGAAGCCATTGCAGTTGTTGAGTTAAAAGAGAATATAATTGAAATGTTTATGCTTGTGTCCTAGGACAGCTCAGTGCTTCATTCAATATCTGTGAACAGGGATCACTCTCCTAAAACCAGAACGAAGAGAGAGATACCCTTGAATGTCTCCAAGATGTAAAATCTGGGGCTGCTCCATATATAAATAGGGCACTGACCTTGTGGAGCCATAACATGTTATTGAGCTCTCACACCCAAATTAGGTGTATAATCTCATATTTCTTACAGGTCTGGGTGTAAGAGCTCATACAAACACTTTATGGGCCCAGAAAGACAGACTTTAGATTAGAAATTCTTAGCACTTCATAGGTATTTCATACCTTGGTTTTACCTAGAATATGAATATCTGAGAAATTTCAACCCAAAAAAAACATTGTATTTCATTAGCATTGCTGGCAATTTAGCATGTCAATCAAATGGCAGTTTGCTTGCGGCGCCCTAAATGCTGATTCCATGCATCTTTACTAATGCCGACTGTGATTACAGATCCTGGGTTGGCTGCTGATCGCCTCCACCTTGGTGTTCAACCTGCTGCTCACCTGTGCAGCCCGCTGCAACTCCCCCATCAGCTACTTACAGCTCCAGTTCTGGAGGGCCTACTCTCACCAGGAGAACTCGCTCCTGGAGAGCCACTCTGCCCAACACGCCAAGGAGCTCGCCGAGAGGAACCTGAAGAGCTTCTTCCAGCTGGAGCCACCCGCTGACATCAAAACCCCTTCCAACCAGGACTGGCAGAGAGTCTCTTCCTTCTTCAGGTTTAGCACCGGAGACCACTTCTATAGCACCATGCATCAGTACGTGGAGAACTGCCATGAGCCTGATAATGGGATGGCAATGACCTCGATCAGGTCACAGGGTCCCGATATTCACAACCCCGCTGTACTTGCGTTTCTAGATGAAGGCAAAGTCATGCTGTGAAAATGAACACAGGATGAGACAGCGGTGGCCTAAAGGTTAGAGAAGCAGGCTTGTGACTGGAAGGTCGCCGGTTCGATCCCCTGGGACTGGTAGGAAAGATCTGGGCAGGGAAGTGAATGATTAACGATGCCAACCGCTGAAGTGCCCTTGACCAGGCACTTAACCCCCAACTGCTCCAGTGGAGCTGCTCAGTGGCCTTGCTAGGTTGTCATTAACAACAAATCCTGTACCAGTATATCCAGAATACCAGAGTATCCGAGTATCCAGCCTCTCAACGTACCTGATCCCTGTACCACTGACTCTGAATTACCAGAGATATCTTTTTCCATTGGTGCTCTGAAGGGATAGTAATTTTAAGAAGCCTATCTGATTTCTCAAACTGGGAGTCAAACTTCAAGTATAGTTATCAATGCACTGAAACAGTTTGGAAGCCATTAGTATCATACTCTCGATTTCCATTATCTCAAAATAAGAAAACACCATCGCAATTGCTTTTGGGATTGGATTGAAATGTAATCCCAATGAAATCAAATGTAATCTTGATTTGTGACAAAGATATCTTGGGTGGTGGTAAATTGTGGTAAGAATCTAATTTACCATCATCATCATCATCATCATCATCATCATCATCATCATAAGCCATAAGCAATTCTGTTGAAAAGTAACCCAATTATATATTTTTATAATTGAATAGAGCATAACAAGAAGTGCTGTTGCCTTTCTGATATAGTAGAATCTGTGATACCATAGTTGACTTTTTGTTTCGTTGTCAGTAGGGATGTCCCGATCCGATCACGTGATCGGGATCGGGGGCCGATCACGTGATTTTCAGAAGATCGGGAAAAAAAATCAGGATTTTTTTTTTAACTTTTTTTTTTATTCAACAAACATGACCATGTTCACGTCTTAAACTCATACTGAGGCCTTAGTTTTGGTTTTAAATTGCATATCATCATTCATTTATTTATTGTCACACAGAGCAGAAGAATTTTGCCAAAACAAACGCATTTCCTTTGATTTAATTATACATCAAATGATTTATGTCAAGGATGAGGGACATCCACAAGTTGCAGAACTTGCAGTCACCTGATTTTTACAGACGATGGCGCCTCTCATGAAGCAGCAGGTTCGAGGCGGAGTTTTTAGATTACTCCGGTTGCAATGCCTCGCTTGAATGAAGTTAACTTTTCACCTGGATAACGTCAACATTCAGGGTGAATGTAATGTGAGAAATTGGGATGAAAAAAATAATATATACCGGTATATAGGCATATATATATATATATATATATATATATATATATTTTTTTTTTTTTTTTTTTTATAATATTTTTTTATCGTTTCGGGAAAGATCGGTATCGGTAGATACTCAAAATCACATGATCGGGATCGGATCGGGAGCAAAAAAAAATTATCGGGACATCCCTAGTTGTCAGTATCGTGCTCTGAAATTTTTTTCTTGAACCACAGCCAGAAACAGTAAATAATAATTGTGATTTATGATGTGTACATAACATACGTTTAGCTGCTTGCAGCGTTGAACAGGAAATGTGTCAAAT